>NW_026907308.1:0-38178 GCF_033978795.1 Nerophis ophidion | reverse complement strand
GCATTATTAGACATATTGCATGTGTATTTTTGGAGTTATGTTTCATAAACTGACATTTTGAGTTTGACCAATATGAGGCCAGTAAAACCTGATTTTTGTATTTTTGAACCTTTCCAAAATACCTGATTCAGGTCAAACTCACATAAATTCAATATTACAGGCTTTTTTAGACAAAGTTCATGTTTGGTTTTGGAGTTGTGATTATAAACCTTTCATGTTTAGGTTGACAGTCACACTGTTATATTGAATAAAAAAAAATAACTTGTGTCTTTAGAAACCTTACAAAAGATCATTTTTCTAGTACTACTAACAAAAATACATATCTCTAGGCATTATTAGCCATTTTACATGTGTTGTTTAGAAGTTATGTTTGAATACATTTTTATTGCTTTTTTCGCTTTATCTCAGGATTCTAAGAACATTATAGTCATATTGAGTAAAAAACTACTTTTTGCATTTGCAAGATTTAAAAAAGCAGTATGTTTCGAGTAAAACTCCCAAAGATGCATTATTTCAGGCATTATTAGCCATTTTCCATGTGTGGTGTAGGAGTTATGTTTAAATAACTGTCATATTGAGTGTTTACAGTATACAGTCATATTGAGTAATACCTCATCATTTTGTATTTGCAAACCATAGAAAAAACAACTGTATCTAGTAAAACTCACATGTATTCAATATCACAGGCATTTTTAGACACTTTGCACGTTTGGATTAGGAATTATGTTGGAATACATTTTTATTGCTTTATTCGCATTATCTCAAGATTCTAAGTACATTACTGTCAAATTGAGTAAAACATTACTTTTTGTTTTAGCAAACGGTACCAAATGTTTTTTTTTCAGGAAAACTCTCAAAGATGCATTTCTTCAGGCATTATTAGACATATTGCATGTGTATTTTTGGAGTTATGTTTCATAAACTGACATTTTGAGTTTGACCAATATGAGGCCAGTAAAACCTGATTTTTGTATTTTTGAACCTTTCCAAAATACCTGATTCAGGTCAAACTCACATAAATTCTATATTACAGGCTTTTATAGACAAAGTTCATGTTTGGTTTTTGGAGTTATGATTATAAACCTTTCATATTTAGGTTGACAGTCACACTGTTATATTGAATAAAAAAACTAACTTGTGTCTTTAGAAACCTTACAAAGGATCATTTTTCTAGTACTACTAACAAAAATACATATCTCTAGGCATTATTAGCCATTTTACATGTGTTGTTTAGAAGTTATGTTTGAATACATTTGTATTGCTTTTTTCGCATTATCTCAGGATTCTAAGAACATTATAGTCATATTGAGTAAAAAAACTACTTTATGCATTTGCAAGATTTAAAAAAGCATATGTTTCCAGTAAAACTCCCGAAGATGCATTATTTCAGGCATTATTAGCCATTTTCCATGTGTGGTGTAGGAGTTATGTTTAAATAACTGTCATATTGAGTGTTACAGTATACAGTCATATTGAGTAATACCTCATTTTGTATTTGCAAACCATAGAAAAACAACTGTATCTAGTAAAACTCACATGTATTCAATATCACAGGCATTTTTAGACACTTTGCACGTTTGGATTAGGAATTATGTTGGAATACATTTTTATGGCTTTATTCGCATTATCTCAGGATTTTAAGTACATTACTGTCAAATTGAGTAAAACATTACTTTTTGTTTTTGCAAACGGTACCAAATGTTTTTTCTTCAGGAAAACTCTCAAAGATGCATTTCTTCAGGCATTATTAGACATATTGCATGTGTATTTTTGGAGTTATGTTTCATAAACTGACATTTTGAGTTTGACCAATATGAGGCCAGTAAAACCTGATTTTTGTATTTTTGAACCTTTCCAAAATACCTGATTCAGGTCAAACTCACATAAATTCTATATTACAGGCTTTTTTAGACAAAGTTCATGTTTGTTTTGGAGTTATGATTATAAACCTTTTCATATTTAGGTTGACAGTCACACTGTTATATTGAATAAAAAAAACTAACTTGTGTCTTTAGAAACCTTACAAAAGATCATTTTTCTAGTACTAGTAACAAAAATACATATCTCTAGGCATTATTAGCCATTTTGCACGTGTTGTTTAGAAGTTATGTTTGAATACATTTTTATTGCTTTTTTTCGCATTATCTCAGGATTCTAAGAACATTATAGTCATATTGAGTAAAAAACTACTTTTTGCATTTGCAAGATTTAAAAAAGCATATGTTTCGAGTAAAACTCCCAAAGATGCATTATTTCAGGCATTATTAGCCATTTTCCATGTGTGGTGTAGGAGTTATGTTTAAATAACTGTCATATTGAGTGTTACAGTATACAGTCATATTGAGTAATACCTCATTTTTGTATTTGCAAACCATAGAAAAACAACTGTATCTAGTAAAACTCACATGTATTCAATATCACAGGCCATTTTTAGACACTTTGCACGTTTGGATTAGGAATTATGTTGAATACATTTTTATGGCTTTATTCGCATTATCTCAGGATTTTAAGTACATTACTGTCAAATTGAGTAAAACATTACTTTTTGTTTTTGCAAACGGTACCAAATGTTTTTTTTCAGGAAAACTCTCAAAGATGCATTTCTTCAGGCATTATTAGACATATTGCATGTGTATTTTTGGAGTTATGTTTCATAAACTGACATTTTGAGTTTGACCAATATAAGGCCAGTAAAACCTGATTTTTGTATTTTTGAACCTTTCCAAAATACCTGATTCAGGTCAAACTCACATAAATTCTAATATTACAGGATTTTATAGACAAAGTTCATGTTTGGTTTTGGAGTTATGATTATAAACCTTTCATATTTAGGTTGACAGTCACACTGTTATATTGAATAAAAAAACTAACTTGTGTCTTTAGAAACCTTACAAAAGATCATTTTTCTAGTACTACTAACAAAAATACATATCTCTAGGCATTATTAGCCATTTTGCATGTGTTGTTTAGAAGTTATGTTTGAATACATTTTTATTGCTTTTTTCGCATTATCTCAGGATTCTAAGAACATTATAGTCATGTTGAGTAAAAAAACTACTTTTTGCATTTGCAAGATTTAAAAAAGCATATGTTTCGAGTAAAACTCCCAAGATGCATTATTTCAGGCATTATTAGCCATTTTCCATGTGTGGTGTAGGAGTTATGTTTAAATAACTGTCATATTGAGTGTTACAGTATACAGTCATATTGAGTAATACCTCATTTTTGTATTTGCAACCATAGAAAACAACTGTATCTAGTAAAACTCACATGTATTCAATATCACAGGCATTTTTAGACACTTTGCACGTTTGGATTAGGAATTATGTTGGAATACATTTTTATGGCTTTATTCGCATTATCTCAGGATTTTAAGTACATTACTGTCAAATTGAGTAAAACATTACTTTTTGTTTTTGCAAACGGTACCAAATGTTTTTTTTCAGGAAAACTCTCAAAGATGCATTTTTTCAGGCATTATTAGACATATTGCATGTGTATTTTTGGAGTTATGTTTCATAAACTGACATTTTGAGTTTGACCAATATGAGGCCAGTAAAACCTGATTTTTGTATTTTTGAACCTTTGCCAAAATACCTGATTCAGGTCAAACTCACATAAATTCTATATTACAGGCTTTTTTTAGACAAAGTTCATGTTTGGTTTTGGAGTTATGATTATAAACCTTTCATATTTAGGTTGACAGTCACACTGTTATATTGAATAAAAAAACTAACTTGTGTCTTTAGAAACCTTACAAAGGATCATTTTTCTAGTACTACTAACAAAAATACATATCTCTAGGCATTATTAGCCATTTTACATGTGTTGTTTAGAAGTTATGTTTGAATACATTTGTATTGCTTTTTTCGCATTATCTCAGGATTCTAAGAACATTATAGTCATATTGAGTAAAAAACTACTTTTTGCATTTGCAAGATTTAAAAAAGCATATGTTTCCAGTAAAACTCCAAGATGCATTATTTCAGGCATTATTAGCCATTTTCCATGTGTGGTGTAGGAGTTATGTTTAAATAACTGTCATATTGAGTGTTACAGTATACAGTCATATTGAGCAATACCTCATTTTTGTATTTGCAAACCATAGAAAAAACAACTGTATCTAGTAAAACTCACATGTATTCAATATCACAGGCATTTTTAGACACTTTGCACGTTTGGATTAGGAATTATGTTGGAATACATTTTTATGGCTTTATTCGCATTATCTCAGGATTTTAAGTACATTACTGTCAAATTGAGTAAAACATTACTTTTTGTTTTTGCAAACGGTACAAATGTTTTTTTTTTCAGGAAAACTCTCAAAGATGCATTTCTTCAGGCATTATTAGACATATTGCATGTGTATTTTTGGAGTTATGTTTCATAAACTGACATTTTGAGTTTGACCAATATGAGGCCAGTAAAACCTGATTTTTGTATTTTTTGAACCTTTCAAAATACCTGATTCAGGTCAAACTCACATAAATTCTATATTACAGGCTTTTTTAGACAAAGTTCATGTTTGGTTTTGGAGTAATGATTACTAAACCTTTCATATTTAGGTTGACAGTCACACTGTTATATTGAATAAAAAAACTAACTTGTGTCTTTAGAAACCTTACAAAAGATCATTTTTCTAGTACTACTAACAAAAATACATATCTCTAGGCATTATTAGCCATTTTGCATGTGTTGTTTAGAAGTTATGTTTGAATACATTTTTATTGCTTTTTTCGCATTATCTCAGGATTCTAAGAACATTATAGTCATATTGAGTAAAAAACTACTTTTTGCATTTGCAAGATTTAAAAAAGCATATGTTTCGAGTAAAACTCCCAAAGATGCATTATTTCAGGCATTATTAGCCATTTTCCATGTGTGGTGTAGGAGTTATGTTTAAATAACTGTCATATTGAGTGTTACAGAATACAGTCATATTGAGTAATACCTCATTTTTGTATTTGCAAACCATAGAAAAACAACTGTATCTACTAAAACTCACATGTATTCAATATCACAGGCATTTTAGACACTTTGCACGTTTGGATTAGGAATTATGTTGGAATACATTTTTATTGCTTTATTCGCATTATCTCAGGATTCTAAGTACATTACTGTCGAATTGAGTAAAACATTTCTTTTTGTTTTTGCAAACGGTACAAATGTTTTTTTTTTCAGGAAAACTCTCAAATATGCATTCCTTCAGGCATTATTAGACATATTGCATAGTGTATTTTTGGAGTTATGTTTCATAAACTGACATTTTGAGTTTTGACCAATATGAGGCCAGTAAAACTGATTTTTGTATTTTTTAACCTTTCCAAAATACCTGATTCAGGTCAAACTCACATAAATTCAATATTACAGGCTTTTTTAGACAAAGTTCATGTTTGGTTTTGGAGTTATGATTATAAACCTTTCATATTTAGGTTGACAGTCACACTGTTATATTGAATAAAAAAAACAAACTTGTGTCTTTAGAAACCTTACAAAAGATCATTTTTCTAGTACTACTAACAAAAAATACATATCTCTAGGCATTATTAGCCATTTTACATGTGTTGTTTAGAAGTTATGTTTGAATACATTTGTATTGCTTTTTTCGCATTATCTCAGGATTCTAAGAACATTATAGTCATATTGAGTAAAAAACTACTTTTTGCATTTGCAAGATTTAAAAAAGCATATGTTTCCAGTAAAACTCCCAAAGATGCATTATTTCAGGCATTATTAGCCATTTTCCATGTGTGGTGTAGGAGTTATGTTTAAATAACTGTCATATTGAGTGTTACAGTATACAGTCATATTGAGTAATACCTCATTTTTGTATTTGCAAACCATAGAAAAACAACTGTATCTAGTAAAACTCACATGTATTCAATATCACAGGCATTTTTAGACACTTTGCACGTTTGGATTAGGAATTATTTTGGAATACATTTTTATTGCTTTATTCGCATTATCTCAGGATTCTAAGTACATTACTGTCAAATTGAGTAAAACATTACTTTTTGTTTTTGCAAACGGTACCAAATGTTTTTTTTTTCAGGAAAACTCTCAAAGATGCATTTCTTCAGGAATTATTAGACATATTGTATGTGTATTTTTGGAGTTATGTTTCATAAACTGACATTTTGAGTTTGACCAATATGAGGCCAGTAAAAACCTGATTTTTGTATTTTTGAACCTTTCCAAAATACCTGATTCAGGTCAAACTCACATAAATGCAATATTACTGGCTTTTTTAGACTAAAGTTCATGTTTGGTTTTGGAGTTATGATTATAAACCTTTCATATTTAGGTTGACAGTCACACTGTTATATTGAATAAAAAAACTAACTTGTGTCTTTAGAAACCTTACAAAAGATCATTTTTCTAGTACTACTAACAAAAATACATATCTCTAGGCATTATTAGCCATTTTGCATGTGTTGTTTAGAAGTTATGTTTGAATACATTGTTATTGCTTTTTTCGCATTATCTCAGGATTCTAAGAACATTATAGTCATATTGAGTAAAAAACTACTTTTTGCATTTGCAAGATTTAAAAAAGCATATGTTTCGAGTAAAACTCCCAAAGATGCATTATTTCAGGCATTATAGCCATTTTCCATGTGTGGTGTAGGAGTTATGTTTAAATAACTGTCATATTGAGTGTTACAGAATACAGTCATATTGAGTAATACCTCATTTTTGTATTTGCAAACCATAGAAAAACAACTGTATCTAGTAAAACTCACATGGTATTCAATATCACAGGCATTTTTAGACACTTTGCACGTTTGGATTAGGAATTATGTTGGAATACATTTTTATTGCTTTATTCGCATTATCTCAGGATTCTAAGTACATTACTGTCAAATTGAGTAAAACATTTCTTTTTGTTTTTGCAAACGGTACCAAATGTTTTTTTTTTTCAGGAAAACTCTCAAATATGCATTCCTTCAGGCATTATTAGACATATTGCATGTGTATTTTTGGAGTTATGTTTCATAAACTGACATTTTGAGTTTGACCAATATGAGGCCAGTAAAACCTGATTTTTGTATTTTTGAACATTTCCAAAATACCTGATTCAGGTCAAACTCAAATAAATTCAATATTACAGGCTTTTTTAGACAAATTTCATGTTTGGTTTTGGAGTTATGATTATAAACCTTTCATATTTAGGTTGACAGTCACACTGTTATATTGAATAAAAAAAACTAACTTGTGTCTTTAGAAACCTTACAAAAGATCATTTTTCTAGTACTACTAACAAAAATACATATCTCTAGGCATTATTAGCCATTTTACATGTGTTGTTTAGAAGTTATGTTTGAATACATTTTTATTGCTTTTTTCGCATTATCTCAGGATTCTAAGAACATTATAGTCATATTGAGTAAAAAACTACTTTTTGCATTTGCAAGATTTAAAAAAGCATATGTTTCCAGTAAAACTCCCAAAGATGCATTATTTCAGGCATTATTAGCCATTTTCCATGTGTGGTGTAGGAGTTATGTTTAAATAACTGTCATATTGAGTGTTACAGTATACAGTCATATTGAGTAATACCTCATTTTTGTATTTGCAAACCATAGAAAAACAACTGTATCTAGTAAAACTCACATGTATTCAATATCACAGGCATTTTTAGACACTTTGCACGTTTGGATTAGGAATTATGGTGGAATACATTTTTATTGCTTTATTCGCATTATCTCAGGATTCTAAGTACATTACTGTCAAATTGAGTAAAACATTACTTTTTTGTTTTTGCAAACGGTACCAAATGTTTTTTTTTTT
Organism: Nerophis ophidion; assembly: GCF_033978795.1. Taxonomy (NCBI): domain Eukaryota; kingdom Metazoa; phylum Chordata; class Actinopteri; order Syngnathiformes; family Syngnathidae; genus Nerophis; species Nerophis ophidion. Next base: position 30,387 of record NW_026907308.1, on the reverse strand, counting down.
CAGGAAAACTCTCAAAGATGCATTTCTTCAGGCATTATTAGACATATTGCATGTGTATTTTTGGAGTTATGTTTCATAAACTGACATTTTGAGTTTGACCAATATGAGGCCAGTAAAACCTGATTTTTGTATTTTTTAACCTTTCCAAAATACCTGATTCAGGTCAAACTCACATAAATTCAATATTACAGGCTTTTTTAGACAAAGTTCATGTTTGGTTTTGGAGTTATGATTATAAACCTTTCATATTTAGGTTGACAGTCACACTGTTATATTGAATAAAAAAAACAAACTTGTGTCTTTAGAAACCTTACAAAAGATCATTTTTCTAGTACTACTAACAAAAATACATTTCTCTAGGCATTATTAGCCATTTTGCATGTGTTGTTTAGAAGTTATGTTTAATACATTTTTATTGCTTTTTTCGCATTATCTTAGGATTCTAAGAACATTATAGTCATATTGAGTAAAATACTACTTTTTGCATTTGCAAGCTTTAAAAAAGCATATATTTCGAGTAAAACTCCAAAGATGCATTATTTCAGGCATTATTAGCCATTTTCCATGTGTGGTGTAGGAGTTATGTTTAAATAACTGTCATATTGAGTGTTACAGTATACAGTAATATTGAGTAATACCTCATTTTTGTATTTGCAAACCATAGAAAAACAAACTGTATCTAGTAAAACTCACATGTATTCAATATCACAGGCATTTTTAGACACTTTGCACGTTTGGATTAGGAATTATGTTGGAATACATTTTTATTGCTTTATTCGCATTATCTCAGGATTCTAAGTACATTACTGTCAAATTGAGTAAAACATTTCTTTTTGTTTTTGCAAACGGTACCAAATGTTTTTTTTTTTCAGGAAAACTATTAAATATGGCATTCCTTCAGGCATTATTAGACATATTGCATGTGTATTTTTGGAGTTATGTTTCATAAACTGACATTTTGAGTTTGACCAATATGAGGCCAGTAAAACCTGATTTTTGTATTTTTGAACATTTCCAAAATACCTGATTCAGGTCAAACTCAAATAAATTCAATATTACAGGCTTTTTTAGACAAATTTCATGTTTGGTTTTGGAGTTATGATTATAAACATTTCATATTTAGGTTGACAGTCACACTGTTATATTGAATAAAAAAAAACTAACTTGTGTCTTTAGAAACCTTACAAAAGATCATTTTTCTAGTACTACTAACAAAAATACATATCTCTAGGCATTATTAGCCATTTTACATGTGTTGTTTAGAAGTTATGTTTGAATACATTTTTATTGCTTTTTTCGCATTATCTCAGGATTCTAAGAACATTATAGTCATATTGAGTAAAAAACTACTTTTTTAATTTGCAAGATTTAAAAAAGCATATGTTTCCAGTAAAAACTCCCAAAGATGCATTATTTCAGGCATTATTAGCCATTTTCCATGTGTGGTGTAGGAGTTATGTTTAAATAACTGTCATATTGAGTGTTACAGTATACAGGTCATATTGAGTAATACCTCATTTTTGTATTTGCAAATCATAGAAAAACAACTGTATCTAGTAAAACTCACATGTATTCAATATCACAGGCATTTTTAGACACTTTGCACGTTTGGATTAGGAATTATTTTGGAATACATTTGTATTGCTTTATTCGCATTATCTCAGGATTCTAAGTACATTACTGTCAAATTGAGTAAAACATTACTTTTTGTTTTTGCAAACGGTACCAAATGTTTTTTTTTTCAGAAACTCTCAAAGATGCATTTCTTCAGGAAATATTTGACATATTGTATGTGTATTTTTGGAGTTATGTGTTCATAAACTGACATTTTGAGTATTGACCAATATGAGGCCAGTAAAACCTGATTTTTGTATTTTTTGAACCTTTCCAAAATACCTGATTCAGGTCAAACTCACATAAATTCAATATTACTGGCTTTTTTAGACAAAGTTCATGTTTGGTTTTGGAGTTATGATTATAAACCTTTCATATTTAGGTTGACAGTCACACTGTTATATTGAATAAAAAAACTAACTTGTGTCTTTAGAAACCTTACAAAAGATCATTTTTCTAGTACTACTAACAAAAATACATATCTCTAGGCATTATTAGCTATTTTGCATGTGTTGTTTAGAAGTTATGTTTGAATACATTTTTATTGCTTTTTCGCATTATCTCAGGATTCTAAGAACATTATAGTCATATTGAGTAAAAAACTACTTTTTGCATTTGCAAGATTTAAAAAAGCATATGTTTCGAGTAAAACTCCCAAAGATGCATTATTTCAGGCATTATTAGCCATTTTCCATGTGTGGAATAGGAGTTATGTTTAAATAACTGTCGTATTGAGTGTTACAGTATACAGTCATATTGAGTAAATACCTCATTTTTGTATTTGCAAACCATAGAAAAACAACTGTATCCAGTAAAACTCACATGTATTCAATATCACAGGCATTTTTAGACACTTTGCACGTTTGGATTAGGAATTATGTTGGAATACATTTGTATTGCTTTTTTCGCATTATCTCAGGATTCTAGGTACATTACTGTCAAATTGAGTAAAACATTACTTTTTGTTTTTGCAAACGGTACCAAATATTTTTTTTTCAGGAAAACTCTCAAAGATGCATTTCTTCAGGCGTTATTAGACATATTGCATGTGTATTTTTGGAGTTATGTTTCATAAACTGACATTTTGAGTTTGACCAATATGAGGCCAGTAAAACTGATTTTTGTATTTTGAACCTTTACAAAATACCTGATTCAAGTCAAACTCACATAAATTCAATATTACAGGCTTTTTTAGACAAATTTCATGTTTGGTTTTGGAGTTATGATTATAAACCTTTCATATTTAGGTTGACAGTCACACTGTTATATTGAATAAAAAAACTAACTTGTGTCTTTAGAAACCTTACAAAAGATCATTTTTCTAGTACTACTAACAAAAATACATATCTCTAGGCATTATTAGCCATTTTACATGTGTTGTTTAGAAGTTATGTTTGAATACATTTTTATTGCTTTTTTCGCATTATCTCAGGATTCTAAGAACATTATAGTCATATTGAGTAAAAAACTACTTTTTGCATTTGCAAATTTAAAAAAGCATATGTTTCCAGTAAAAACTCCCAAAGATGCATTATTTCAGGCATTATTAGCCATTTTCCATGTGTGGTGTAGGAGTTATGTTTAAATAACTGTCATATTGAGTGTTACAGTATACAGTCATATTGAGTAATACCTCATTTTTGTATTTGCAAACCATAGAAAAACAACTGTATCTAGTAAAACTCACATGTATTCAATATCACAGGCATTTTAGACACTTTGCACGTTTGGATTAGGAATTATTTTGGAATACATTTTTATTGCTTTATTCGCATTATCTCAGGATTCTAAGTACATTACTGTCAAATTGAGTAAAACATTACTTTTTGTTTTTGCAAACGGTACCAAATGTTTTTTTTTTTCAGGAAAACTCTCAAAGATGCATTTCTTCAGGCATTATTAGACATATTGCATGTGTATTTTGGAGTTATGTTTCATAAACTGACATTGTGAGTTTTGACCAATATGAGGCCAGTAAAATCTGATTTTTGTATTTTTGAACCTTTCCAAAATACCTGATTCAGGTCAAACTCACATAAATTCAATATTACAGGCTTTTTTAGACAAAGTTCATGTTTGGTTTTGGAGTTATGATTATAAACCTTTCATATTTAGGTTGACAGTCACATTGTTATATTGAATAAAAAAACTAACTTGTGTCTTTAGAAACCTTACAAAAGATCATTTTTCTAGTACTACTAACAAAAATACATATCTCTAGGCATTATTAGCCATTTTGCATGTGTTGTTTAGAAGTTATGTTTGAATACATTTTTATTGCTTTTTTCGCATTATCTCAGGATTCTAAGAACATTATAGTCATATTGAGTAAAAAACTACTTTTTGCATTTGCAAGATTTAAAAAAGCATATGTTTCGAGTAAAACTCCCAAAGATGCATTATTTCAGGCATTATTAGCCATTTTCCATGTGTGGTGTAGGAGTTATGTTTAAATAACTGTCATATTGAGTGTTACAGTATACAGTCATATTGAGTAATACCTCATTTTTGTATTTGCAAACCATAGAAAAACAACTGTATCTAGTAAAACTCACATGTATTCAATATCACAGGCATTTTTAGACACTTTGCACGTTTGGATTAGGAATTATGTTGGAATACATTTTTATGGCTTTATTCGCATTATCTCAGGATTCTAAGTACATTACTGTCAAATTGAGTAAAACATTACTTTTTGTTTTTGCAAACGGTACCAAATGTTTTTTTTTTCAGGAAAACTCTCAAAGATGCATTTCTTCAGGCATTATTAGACATATTGCATGTGTATTTTTGGAGTTATGTTTCATAAACTGACATTTTGAGTTTGACCAATATGAGGCCAGTAAAACCTGATTCTTGTATTTTTGAACCTTTACAAAATACCTGATTCAAGTCAAACTCACATAAATTCAATATTACAGGCTTTTTTAGACAAATTTCATGTTTGGTTTTGGAGTTATGATTATAAACCTTTCATATTTAGGTTGACAGTCACACTGTTATATTGAATAAAAAAACTAACTTGTGTCTTTAGAAACCTTACAAAAGATCATTTTTCTAGTACTACTAACAAAAATACATATCTCTAGGCATTATTAGCCATTTTACATGTGTTGTTTAGAAGTTATGTTTGAATACATTTTTATTGCTTTTTTCGCATTATCTCAGGATTCTAAGAACATTATAGTCATATTGAGTAAAAAACTACTTTTTGCATTTGCAAGATTTAAAAAAGCATATGTTTCCAGTAAAACTCCCAAAGATGCATTATTTCAGGCATTATTAGCCATTTTCCATGTGTGGTGTAGGAGTTATGTTTAAATAACTGTCATATTGAGTGTTACAGTATACAGTCATATTGAGGAATACCTCATTTTTGTATTTGCAAACCATAGAAAAACAACTGTATCTAGTAAAACTCACATGTATTCAATATCACAGGCCTTTTTAGACACTTTGCACGTTTGGATTAGGAATTATTTTGGAATACATTTTTATTGCTTTATTCGCATTATCTCAGGATTCTAAGTACATTACTGTCAAATTGAGTCAAACATTACTTTTTGTTTTTGCAAACGGTACCAAATGTTTTTTTTTTCAGGAAAACTCTCAAAGATGCATTTCTTCAGGAATTATTAGACATATTGCATGTGTCATTTTGGAGTTATGTTTCATAAACTGACATTTTGAGTTTGACCAATATGAGGCCAGTAAAACCTGATTTTTGTATTTTTTAACCTTTCCAAAATACCTGATTCAGGTCAAACTCACATAAATTCAATATTACAGGCTTTTTTAGACAAAGTTCATGTTTGGTTTTGGAGTTATGATTATAAACCTTTCATATTTAGGTTGACAGTCACACTGTTATATTGAATAAAAAAACTAACTTGTGTCTTTAGAAACCTTACAAAAGATCATTTTTCTAGTACTACTAACAAAAATACATATCTCTAGGCATTATTAGCCATTTTGCATGTGTTGTTTGAATACATTTTTATTGCTTTTTTCGCATTATCTCAGGATTCTAAGAACATTATAGTCATATTGAGTAAAAAACTACTTTTTGCATTTGCAAGATTTAAAAAAGCATATGTTTCGAGTAAAACTCCCAAAGATGCATTATTTCAGGCATTATTAGCCATTTTCCATGTGTGGTGTAGGAGTTATGTTTAAATAACTGTCGTATTGAGTGTTACAGTATACAGTCATATTGAGTAATACCTCATTTTTGTATTTGCAAACCATAGAAAAACAACTGTATCCAGTAAAACTCACATGTATTCAATATCACAGGCATTTTTAGACACTTTGCACGTTTGGATTAGGAATTATGTTGGAATACATTTTTATTGCTTTATTCGCATTATCTCAGGATTCTAGGTACATTACTGTCAAATTGAGTAAAACATTACTTTTTGTTTTTGCAAACGGTACCAAATGTTTTTTTTTCAGGAAAACTCTCAAAGATGCATTTCTTCAGGCATTATTAGACATATTGCATGTGTATTTTTGGAGTTATGTTTCATAAACTGACATTTTGAGTTTGACCAATATGAGGCCAGTAAAATCTGATTTTTGTATTTTTGAACCTTTCCAAAATACCTGATTCAGGTCAAACTCACATAAATTCAATATTACAGGCTTTTTTAGACAAAGTTCATGTTTGGTTTTGGAGTTATGATTATAAACCTTTCATATTTAGGTTGACAGTCACATTGTTATATTGAATAAAAAAACTAACTTGTGTCTTTAGAAACCTTACAAAAGATCATTTTTCTAGTACTACTAACAAAAATACATATCTCTAGGCATTATTAGCCATTTTGCATGTGTTGTTTAGAAGTTATGTTTGAATACATTTTTATTGCTTTTTTCGCATTATCTCAGGATTCTAAGAACATTATAGTCATATTGAGTAAAAAACTACTTTTTGCATTTGCAAGATTTAAAAAAGCATATGTTTCGAGTAAAACTCCCAAAGATGCATTATTTCAGGCATTATTAGCCATTTTCCATGTGTGGTGTAGGAGTTATGTTTAAATAACTGTCATATTGAGTGTTACAGAATACAGTCATATTGAGCAATACCTCATTTTTGTATTTGCAAACCATAGAAAAACAACTGTATTTAGTAAAACTCACATGTATTCAATATCACAGGCATTGTTAGACACTTTGCACGTTTGGATTAGGAATTATGTTGGAATACATTTTTATGGCTTTATTCGCATTATCTCAGGATTCTAAGTACATTACTGTCAAATTGAGTAAAACATTACTTTTTGTTTTTGCAAACGGTACCAAATGTTTTTTTTTTCAGGAAAACTCTCAAAGATGCATTTCTTCAGGCATTATTAGACATATTGCATGTGTATTTTGGAGTTATGTTTCATAAACTGACATTTTGAGTTTGACCAATATGAGGCCAGTAAAACCTGATTTTTGTATTTTTGAACCTTTCCAAAATACCTGATTCAGGTCAAACTCACATAAATTCAATATTACAGGCTTTTTTAGACAAAGTTCATGTTTGGTTTTGGAGTTATGATTATAAACCTTTCATATTTAGGTTGACAGTCACACTGTTATATTGAATAAAAAACTAACTTGTGTCTTTAGAAACTTTACAAAAGATCATTTTTCTATTACTACTAACAAAAATACATATCTCTAGGCATTATTAGCCATTTTGCATGTGTTGTTTAGAAGTTATGTTTGAATACATTTTTATTGCTTTTTTCGCATTATCTCAGGATTCTAAGAGCATTATAGTCATGTTGAGTAAAAAACTACTTTTTGCATTTGCAAAATTTAAAAAAGCATATGTTTCGAGTAAAACTCCCAAAGATGCATTATTTCAGGCATTATTAGCCATTTTCCATGTGTGGTGTAGGAGTTATGTTTAAATAACTGTCATATTGAGTGTTACAGTATACAGTCATATTGAGTAATACCTCATTTTTGTATTTGCAAACCATAGAAAAACAACTGTATCTAGTAAAACTCACATGTATTCAATACCACAGGCATTTTTAGACACTTTGCACGTTTGGATTAGGAATTATGTTGGAATACATTTTTATTGCTTTATTTGCATTATCTCAGGATTCTAAGTACATTACTGTCAAATTGAGTAAAACAATACTTTTTGTTTTTGCAAGCGGTATCAAATGTTTTTTTTTTCAGGAAAACTCTCAAAGATGCATTTCTTCAGGCATTATTAGACATATTGCATGTGTATTTTGGAGTTATGTTTCATAAACTGACATTTTGAGTTTGACCAATATGAGGCCAGTAAAACCTGATTTTTGTATTTTTGAACCTTTCCAAAATACCTGATTCAGGTCAAACTCACATAAATTCAATATTACAGGCTTTTTTAGACAAAGTTCATGTTTGGTTTTGGAGTTATGATTATAAACCTTTCATGTTTAGGTTGACAGTCACACTGTTATATTGAATAAAAAACTAACTTGTGTCTTTAGAAACCTTACAAAAGATCATTTTTCTAGTACTACTAACAAAAATACATATCTCTAGGCATTATTAGCCATTTTACATGTGTTGTTTAGAAGTTATGTTTGAATACATTTTTATTGCTTTTTTCGCATTATCTCAGGATTCTAAGAACATTATAGTCATATTGAGTAAAAAACTACTTTTTGCATTTGCAAGATTTAAAAAAGCATATGTTTCCAGTAAAACTCCCAAAGATGCATTATTTCAGGCATTATTAGCCATTTTCCATGTGTGGTGTAGGAGTTATGTTTAAATAACAGTCATATTGAGTGTTACAGTATACAGTCATATTGAGTAATACCTCATTTTTGTATTTGCAAACCATAGAAAAACAACTGTATTTAGTAAAACTCACATGTATTCAATATCACAGGCATTTTTAGACACTTTGCACGTTTGGATTAGGAATTATGTTGGAATACATTTTTATTGCTTTATTCGCATTATCTCAGGATTCTAAGTACATTACTGTCAAATTGAGTAAAACATTACTTTTTGTTTTTGCAAACGGTACCAAATGTTTTTTTTTTTCAGGAAAACTCTCAAAGATGCATTTCTTCAGGCATTATTAGACATATTGCATGTGTATTTTTGGAGTTATGTTTCATAAACTGACATTTTGAGTTTGACCAATATGAGGCCAGTAAAACCTGATTTTTGTATTTTTGAACCTTTACAAAATACCTGATTCAAGTCAAACTCACATAAATTCAATATTACAGGCTTTTTTAGACACATTTCATGTTTGGTTTTGGAGTTATGATTATAAACCTTTCATATTTAGGTTGACAGTCACACTGTTATATTGAATAAAAAAACTAACTTGTGTCTTTAGAAACCTTACAAAAGATCATTTTTCTAGTACTACTAACAAAAATACATATCTCTAGGCATTATTAGCCATTTTACATGTGTTGTTTAGAAGTTATGTTTGAATACATTTTTATTGCTTTTTTCGCATTATCTCAGGATTCTAAGAACATTATAGTCATATTGAGTACAAAACTACTTTTTGCATTTGCAAGATTTAAAAAAGCATATGTTTCCAGTAAAACTCCAAAAGATGCATTATTTCAGGCATTATTAGCCATTTTCCATGTGTGGTGTAGGAGTTATGTTTAAATAACTGTCATATTGAGTGTTACAGTATACAGTCATATTGAGTAATACCTCATTTTTGTATTTGCAAACCATAGAAAAACAACTGTATCTAGTAAAACTCACATGTATTCAATATCACAGGCATTTTTAGACACTTTGCACGTTTGGATTAGGAATTATGTTGGAATACATTTTTATGGCTTTATTCGCATTATCTCAGGATTTTAAGTACATTACTGTCAAATTGAGTAAAACATTACTTTTTGTTTTTGCAAACGGTACCAAATGTTTTTTTTCAGGAAAACTCTCAAAGATGCATTTCTTCAGGCATTATTAGACATATTGCATGTGTATTTTTGGAGTTATGTTTCATAAACTGACATTTTGAGTTTGACCAATATGAGGCCAGTAAAACCTGATTTTTGTATTTTTGAACCTTTCCAAAATACCTGATTCAGGTCAAAATCACATAAATTCTATATTACAGGCTTTTTTAGACAAAGTTCATGTTTGGTTTTGGAGTTATGATTATAAACCTTTCATATTTAGGTTGACAGTCACACTGTTATATTGAATAAAAAAACTAACTTGTGTCTTTAGAAACCTTACAAAAGATCATTTTTCTAGTACTACTAACAAAAATACATATCTCTAGGCATTATTAGCCATTTTGCATGTGTTGTTTGAATACATTTTTATTGCTTTTTTCGCATTATCTCAGGATTCTAAGAACATTATAGTCATATTGAGTAAAAAACTACTTTTTGCATTTGCAAGATTTAAAAAAGCATATGTTTCGAGTAAAACTCCCAAAGATGCATTATTTCAGGCATTATTAGCCATTTTCCATGTGTGGTGTAGGAGTTATGTTTAAATAACTGTCGTATTGAGTGTTACAGTATACAGTCATATTGAGTAATACCTCATTTTTGTATTTGCAAACCATAGAAAAACAACTGTATCCAGTAAAACTCACATGTATTCAATATCACAGGCATTTTTAGACACTTTGCACGTTTGGATTAGGAATTATGTTGGAATACATTTTTATTGCTTTATTCGCATTATCTCAGGATTCTAGGTACATTACTGTCAAATTGAGTAAAACATTACTTTTTGTTTTTGCAAACGGTACCAAATGTTTTTTTTTCAGGAAAACTCTCAAAGATGCATTTCTTCAGGCATTATTAGACATATTGCATGTGTATTTTTGGAGTTATGTTTCATAAACTGACATTTTGAGTTTGACCAATATGAGGCCAGTAAAATCTGATTTTTGTATTTTTGAACCTTTCCAAAATACCTGATTCAGGTCAAACTCACATAAATTCAATATTACAGGCTTTTTTAGACAAAGTTCATGTTTGGTTTTGGAGTTATGATTATAAACCTTTCATATTTAGGTTGACAGTCACATTGTTATATTGAATAAAAAAACTAACTTGTGTCTTTAGAAACCTTACAAAAGATCATTTTTCTAGTACTACTAACAAAAATACATATCTCTAGGCATTATTAGCCATTTTGCATGTGTTGTTTAGAAGTTATGTTTGAATACATTTTTATTGCTTTTTTCGCATTATCTCAGGATTCTAAGAACATTATAGTCATATTGAGTAAAAAACTACTTTTTGCATTTGCAAGATTTAAAAAAGCATATGTTTCGAGTAAAACTCCCAAAGATGCATTATTTCAGGCATTATTAGCCATTTTCCATGTGTGGTGTAGGAGTTATGTTTAAATAACTGTCATATTGAGTGTTACAGTATACAGTCATATTGAGTAATACCTCATTTTTGTATTTGCAAACCATAGAAAAACAACTGTATTTAGTAAAACTCACATGTATTCAATATCACAGGCATTGTTAGACACTTTGCACGTTTGGATTAGGAATTATGTTGGAATACATTTTTATTGCTTTATTCGCATTATCTCAGGATTCTAATTACATTACTGTCAAATTGAGTAAAACATTACTTTTTGTTTTTGCAAGCGGTATCAAATGTTTTTTTTTTCAGGAAAACTCTCAAAGATACATTTCTTCAGGCATTATTAGACATATTGCATGTGTATTTTTGGAGTTATGTTTCATAAACTGACATTTTGAGTTTGACCAATATGAGGCCAGTAAAACCTGATTTTTGTATTTTTGAACCTTTACAAAATACCTGATTCAAGTCAAACTCACATAAATTCAATATTACAGGCTTTTTTAGACACATTTCATGTTTGGTTTTGGAGTTATGATTATAAACCTTTCATATTTAGGTTGACAGTCACACTGTTATATTGAATAAAAAAACTAACTTGTGTCTTTAGAAACCTTACAAAAGATCATTTTTCTAGTACTACTAACAAAAATACATATCTCTAGGCATTATTAGCCATTTTACATGTGTTGTTTAGAAGTTATGTTTGAATACATTTTTATTGCTTTTTTCGCATTATCTCAGGATTCTAAGAACATTATAGTCATATTGAGTAAAAAACTACTTTTTGCATTTGCAAGATTTAAAAAAGCATATGTTTCCAGTAAAACTCCCAAAGATGCATTATTTCAGGCATTATTAGCCATTTTCCATGTGTGGTGTAGGAGTTATGTTTAAATAACTGTCATATTGAGTGTTACAGTATACAGTCATATTGAGTAATACCTTATTTTTGTATTTGCAAACCATAGAAAAACAACTGTATCTAGTAAAACTCACATGTATTCAATATCACAGGCATTTTTAGACACTTTTCACGTTTGGATTAGGAATTATGTTGGAATACATTTTTATTGCTTTATTCGCATTATCTCAGGATTCTAAGTACATTACTGTCAAATTGAGTAAAACATTACTTTTTGTTTTTGCAAACGGTACCAAATGTTTTTTTTTTCAGGAAAACTCTCAAAGATGCATTTCTTCAGGCATTATTAGACATATTGCATGTGTATTTTGGAGTTATGTTTCATAAACTGACATTTTGAGTTTGACCAATATGAGGCCAGTAAAACCTGATTTTTGTATTTTTGAACCTTTCCAAAATACCTGATTCAGGTCAAACTCACATAAATTCAATATTACAGGCTTTTTTAGACAAAGTTCATGTTTGGTTTTGGAGTTATGATTATAAACCTTTCATGTTTAGGTTGACAGTCACACTGTTATATTGCATAAAAAAAATAACTTGTGTCTTTAGAAACCTTACAAAAGATCATTTTTCTAGTACTACTAACAAAAATACATATCTCTAGGCATTATTAGCCATTTTGCATGTGTTGTTTAGAGGTTATGTTTGAATACATTTTTATTATTTTTTTTGCATTATCTCAGGATTCTAAGAACATTATAGTCATATTGAGTAAAAAACTACTTTTTGCATTTGCAAGATTTAAAAAAGCATATGTTTCCAGTAAAACTCCCAAAGATGCATTATTTCAGGCATTATTAGCCATTTTCCATGTGTGGAATAGGAGTTATGTTTAAATAACTGTCGTATTGAGTGTTACAGAATACAGTCATATTGAGCAATACCTCATTTTTGTATTTGCAAACCATAGAAAAACAACTGTATCTAGTAAAACTCACATGTATTCAATACCACAGGCATTTTTAGACACTTTGCACGTTTGGATTAGGAATTATGTTGGAATACATTTTTATTGCTTTATTTGCATTATCTCAGGATTCTAAGTACATTACTGTCAAATTGAGTAAAACAATACTTTTTGTTTTTGCAAGCGGTATCAAATGTTGTTTTTTTCAGGAAAACTCTCAAAGATGCATTTCTTCAGGCATTATTAGACATATTGCATGTGTATTTTGGAGTTATGTTTCATAAACTGACATTTTGAGTTTGACCAATATGAGGCCAGTAAAACCTGATTTTTGTATTTTTGAACCTTTACAAAATACCTGATTCAAGTCAAACTCACATAAATTCAATATTACAGGCTTTTTTAGACACATTTCATGTTTGGTTTTGGAGTTATGATTATAAACCTTTCATATTTAGGTTGACAGTCACACTGTTATATTGAATAAAAAAACTAACTTGTGTCTTTAGAAACCTTACAAAAGATCATTTTTCTAGTACTACTAACAAAAATACATATCTCTAGGCATTATTAGCCATTTTACATGTGTTGTTTAGAAGTTATGTTTGAATACATTTTTATTGCTTTTTTCGCATTATCTCAGGATTCTAAGAACATTATAGTCATATTGAGTAAAAAACTACTTTTTGCATTTGCAAGATTTAAAAAAGCATATGTTTCCAGTAAAACTCCCAAAGATGCATTATTTCAGGCATTATTAGCCATTTTCCATGTGTGGTGTAGGAGTTATGTTTAAATAACTGTCATATTGAGTGTTACAGTATACAGTCATATTGAGTAATACCTTATTTTTGTATTTGCAAACCATAGAAAAACAACTGTATCTAGTAAAACTCACATGTATTCAATATCACAGGCATTTTTAGACACTTTTCACGTTTGGATTAGGAATTATGTTGGAATACATTTTTATTGCTTTATTCGCATTATCTCAGGATTCTAAGTACATTACTGTCAAATTGAGTAAAACATTACTTTTTGTTTTTGCAAACGGTACCAAATGTTTTTTTTTTCAGGAAAACTCTCAAAGATGCATTTCTTCAGGCATTATTAGACATATTGCATGTGTATTTTGGAGTTATGTTTCATAAACTGACATTTTGAGTTTGACCAATATGAGGCCAGTAAAACCTGATTTTTGTATTTTTGAACCTTTCCAAAATACCTGATTCAGGTCAAACTCACATAAATTCAATATTACAGGCTTTTTTAGACAAAGTTCATGTTTGGTTTTGGAGTTATGATTATAAACCTTTCATGTTTAGGTTGACAGTCACACTGTTATATTGCATAAAAAAAATAACTTGTGTCTTTAGAAACCTTACAAAAGATCATTTTTCTAGTACTACTAACAAAAATACATATCTCTAGGCATTATTAGCCATTTTGCATGTGTTGTTTAGAGGTTATGTTTGAATACATTTTTATTATTTTTTTTGCATTATCTCAGGATTCTAAGAACATTATAGTCATATTGAGTAAAAAACTACTTTTTGCATTTGCAAGATTTAAAAAAGCATATGTTTCCAGTAAAACTCCCAAAGATGCATTATTTCAGGCATTATTAGCCATTTTCCATGTGTGGAATAGGAGTTATGTTTAAATAACTGTCGTATTGAGTGTTACAGAATACAGTCATATTGAGCAATACCTCATTTTTGTATTTGCAAACCATAGAAAAACAACTGTATCTAGTAAAACTCACATGTATTCAATACCACAGGCATTTTTAGACACTTTGCACGTTTGGATTAGGAATTATGTTGGAATACATTTTTATTGCTTTATTTGCATTATCTCAGGATTCTAAGTACATTACTGTCAAATTGAGTAAAACAATACTTTTTGTTTTTGCAAGCGGTATCAAATGTTTTTTTTTTCAGGAAAACTCTCAAAGATGCATTTCTTCAGGCATTATTAGACATATTGCATGTGTATTTTGGAGTTATGTTTCATAAACTGACATTTTGAGTTTGACCAATATGAGGCCAGTAAAACCTGATTTTTGTATTTTTGAACCTTTCCAAAATACCTGATTCAGGTCAAACTCACATAAATTCAATATTACAGGCTTTTTTAGACAAAGTTCATGTTTGGTTTTGGAGTTATGATTATAAACCTTTCATGTTTAGGTTGACAGTCACACTGTTATATTGAATAAAAAACTAACTTGTGTCTTTAGAAACCTTACAAAAGATCATTTTTCTAGTACTACTAACAAAAATACATATCTCTAGGCATTATTAGCCATTTTACATGTGTTGTTTAGAAGTTATGTTTGAATACATTTTTATTGCTTTTTTCGCTTTATCTCAGGATTCTAAGAACATTATAGTCATATTGAGTAAAAAACTACTTTTTGCATTTGCAAGATTTAAAAAAGCATATGTTTCGAGTAAAACTCCCAAAGATGCATTATTTCAGGCATTATTAGCCATTTTCCATGTGTGGTGTAGGAGTTATGTTTAAATAACTGTCATATTGAGTGTTACAGTATACAGTCATATTGAGTAATACCTCATTTTTGTATTTGCAAACCATAGAAAAACAACTGTATCTAGTAAAACTCACATGTATTCAATATCACAGGCATTTTTAGACACTTTGCACGTTTGGATTAGGAATTATGTTGGAATACATTTTTATTGCTTTATTCGCATTATCTCAGGATTCTAAGTACATTACTGTCAAATTGAGTAAAACATTACTTTTTGTTTTTGCAAACGGTACCAAATGTTTTTTTTTTTTCAGGAAAACTCTCAAAGATGCATTTCTTCAGGCATTATTAGACATATTGCATGTGTATTTTTGGAGTTATGTTTCATAAACTGACATTTTGAGTTTGACCAATATGAGGCCAGTAAAACCTGATTTTTGTATTTTTTAACATTTCCAAAATACCTGATTCAGGTCAAACTCAAATAAATTCAATATTACAGGCTTTTTTAGACAAATTTCATGTTTGGTTTTGGAGTTATGATTATAAACCTTTCATATTTAGGTTGACAGTCACACTGTTATATTGAATAAAAAAAACTAACTTGTGTCTTTAGAAACCTTACAAAAGATCATTTTTCTAGTACTACTAACAAAAATACATATCTCTAGGCATTATTAGCCATTTTACATGTGTTGTTTAGAAGTTATGTTTGAATACATTTTTATTGCTTTTTTCGCATTATCTCAGGATTCTAAGAACATTATAGTCATATTGAGTAAAAAACTACTTTTTTAATTTGCAAGATTTAAAAAAGCATATGTTTCCAGTAAAACTCCCAAAGATGCATTATTTCAGGCATTATTAGCCATTTTCCATGTGTGGTGTAGGAGTTATGTTTAAATAACTGTCATATTGAGTGTTACAGTATACAGTCATATTGAGTAATACCTCATTTTTGTATTTGCAAATCATAGAAAAACAACTGTATCTAGTAAAACTCACATGTATTCAATATCACAGGCATTTTTAGACACTTTGCACGTTTGGATTAGGAATTATTTTGGAATACATTTGTATTGCTTTATTCGCATTATCTCAGGATTCTAAGTACATTACTGTCAAATTGAGTAAAACATTACTTTTTGTTTTTGCAAACGGTACCAAATGTTTTTTTTTTCAGGAAAACTCTCAAAGATGCATTTCTTCAGGAATTATTAGACATATTGTATGTGTATTTTTGGAGTTATGTTTCATAAACTGACATTTTGAGTTTGACCAATATGAGGCCAGTAAAACCTGATTTTTGTATTTTTTAACCTTTCCAAAATACCTGATTCAGGTCAAACTCACATAAATTCTATATTACAGGCTTTTTTTAGACAAAGTTCATGTTTGGTTTTGGAGTTATGATTATAAACCTTTCATGTTTAGGTTGACAGTCACACTGTTATATTGAATAAAAAAAATAACTTGTGTCTTTAGAAACCTTACAAAAGATCATTTTTCTAGTACTACTAACAAAAATACATATCTCTAGGCATTATTAGCCATTTTACATGTGTTGTTTAGAAGTTATGTTTGAATACATTTTTATTGCTTTTTTCGCATTATCTCAGGATTCTAAGAACATTATAGTCATATTGAGTAAAAAACTACTTTTTGCATTTGCAAGATTTAAAAAAGCATATGTTTCCAGTAAAACTCCCAAAGATGCATTATTTCAGGCATTATTAGCCATTTTCCATGTGTGGTGTAGGAGTTATGTTTAAATAACTGTCATATTGAGTGTTACAGTATACAGTCATATTGAGTAATACCTCATTTTTGTATTTGCAAACCATAGAAAAACAACTGTATCTAGTAAAACTCACATGTATTCAATATCACAGGCATTTTTAGACACTTTGCACGTTTGGATTAGGAATTATGTTGGAATACATTTTTATTGCTTTATTCGCATTATCTCAAGATTCTAAGTACATTACTGTCAAAATGAGTAAAACATTACTTTTTGTTTTTGCAAACGGTACCAAATTTTTTTTTTCAGGAAAACTCTCAAAGATGCATTTCTTCAGGCATTATTAGACATATTGCATGTGTATTTTTGGAGTTATGTTTCATAAACTGACATTTTGAGTTTGACCAATATGAGGCCAGTAAAACCTGATTTTTGTATTTTTGAACCTTTCCAAAATACCTGATTCAGGTCAAACTCACATAAATTCTATATTACAGGCTTTTTTAGACAAAGTTCATGTTTGGTTTTGGAGTTATGATTATAAACCTTTCATATTTAGGTTGACAGTCACACTGTTATATTGAATAAAAAAACTAACTTGTGTCTTTAGAAACCTTACAAAGGATCATTTTTCTAGTACTACTAACAAAAATACATATCTCTAGGCATTATTAGCCATTTTACATGTGTTGTTTAGAAGTTATGTTTGAATACATTTGTATTGCTTTTTTCGCATTATCTCAGGATTCTAAGAACATTATAGTCATATTGAGTAAAAAACTACTTTTTGCATTTGCAAGATTTAAAAAAGCATATGTTTCGAGTAAAACTCCCAAAGATGCATTATTTCAGGCATTATTAGCCATTTTCCATGTGTGGTGTAGGAGTTATGTTTAAATAACTGTCATATTGAGTGTTACAGTATACAGTCATATTGAGTAATACCTCATTTTTGTATTTGCAAACCATAGAAAAACAACTGTATCTAGTAAAACTCACATGTATTCAATATCACAGGCATTTTTAGACACTTTGCACGTTTGGATTAGGAATTATGTTGGAATACATTTTTATGGCTTTATTCGCATTATCTCAGGATTTTAAGTACATTACTGTCAAATTGAGTAAAACATTACTTTTTGTTTTTGCAAACGGTACCAAATGTTTTTTTTCAGGAAAACTCTCAAAGATGCATTTCTTCAGGCATTATTAGACATATTGCATGTGTATTTTTGGAGTTATGTTTCATAAACTGACATTTTGAGTTTGACCAATATGAGGCCAGTAAAACCTGATTTTTGTATTTTTGAACCTTTCCAAAATACCTGATTCAGGTCAAACTCACATAAATTCTATATTACAGGCTTTTTTAGACAAAGTTCATGTTTGGTTTTGGAGTTATGATTATAAACCTTTCATATTTAGGTTGACAGTCACACTGTTATATTGAATAAAAAAACTAACTTGTGTCTTTAGAAACCTTACAAAAGATCATTTTTCTAGTACTACTAACAAAAATACATATCTCTAGGCATTATTAGCCATTTTACATGTGTTGTTTAGAAGTTATGTTTGAATACATTTTTATTGCTTTTTTCGCATTATCTCAGGATTCTAAGAACATTATAGTCATATTGAGTAAAAAACTACTTTTTGCATTTGCAAGATTTAAAAAAGCATATGTTTCCAGTAAAACTCCCAAAGATGCATTATTTCAGGCATTATTAGCCATTTTCCATGTGTGGTGTAGGAGTTATGTTTAAATAACTGTCATATTGAGTGTTACAGTATACAGTCATATTGAGTAATACCTCATTTTTGTATTTGCAAACCATAGAAAAACAACTGTATCTAGTAAAACTCACATGTATTCAATATCACAGGCATTTTTAGACACTTTGCACGTTTGGATTAGGAATTATTTTGGAATACATTTATATTGCTTTATTCGCATTATCTCAGGATTCTTAGTACATTACTGTCAAATTGAGTAAAACATTACTTTTTGTTTTTGCAAACGGTACCAAATGTTTTTTTTTCAGGAAAACTCTCAAAGATGCATTTCTTCAGGAATTATTAGACATATTGCATGTGTATTTTTGGAGTTATGTTTCATAAACTGACATTTTGAGTTTGACCAATATGAGGCCAGTAAAACCTGATTTTTGTATTTTTGAACCTTTCCAAAATACCTGATTCAGGTCAAACTCACATAAATTCAATATTACAGGCTTTTTTAGACAAAGTTCATGTTTGGTTTTGGAGTTATGATTATAAACCTTTCATGTTTAGGTTGACAGTCACACTGTTATATTGAATAAAACAAATAACTTGTGTCTTTAGAAACCTTACAAAAGATCATTTTTCTAGTACTACTAACAAAAATACATATCTCTAGGCATTATTAGCCATTTTACATGTGTTGTTTAGAAGTTATGTTTGAATACATTTTTATTGCTTTTTTCGCATTATCTCAGGATTCTAAGAACATTATAGTCATATTGAGTAAAAAACTACTTTTTGCATTTGCAAGATTTAAAAAAGCATATGTTTCCAGTAAAACTCCCAAAGATGCATTATTTCAGGCATTATTAGCCATTTTCCATGTGTGGTGTAGGAGTTATGTTTAAATAACTGTCATATTGAGTGTTACAGTATACAGTCATATTGAGTAATACCTCATTTTTGTATTTGCAAACCATAGAAAAACAACTGTATCTAGTAAAACTCACATGTATTCAATATCACAGGCATTTTTAGACACTTTGCACGTTTGGATTAGGAATTATGTTGGAATACATTTTTATTGCTTTATTCGCATTATCTCAGGATTCTAAGTACATTACTGTCAAATTGAGTAAAACATTACTTTTTGTTTTTGCAAACGGTACCAAATGTTTTTTTTTTTCAGGAAAACTCTCAAAGATGCATTTCTTCAGGCATTATTAGACATATTGCATGTGTATTTTTGGAGTTATGTTTCATAAACTGACATTTTGAGTTTGACCAATATGAGGCCAGTAAAACCTGATTTTTGTATTTTTTAACCTTTCCAAAATACCTGATTTAGGTCAAACTCACATAAATTCAATATTACAGGCTTTTTTAGACAAAGTTCATGTTTGGTTTTGGAGTTATGATTATAAACCTTTCATATTTAGGTTGACAGTCACACTGTTATATTGAATAAAAAAAACTAACTTGTGTCTTTAGAAACCTTACAAAAGATCATTTTTCTAGTACTACTAACAAAAATACATATCTCTAGGCATTATTATCCATTTTGCATGTGTTGTTTAGAAGTTATGTTTGAATACATTTTTATTGCTTTTTTCGCATTATCTCAGGATTCTAAGAACATTATAGTCATGTTGAGTAAAAAACTACTTTTTGCATTTGCAAGATTTAAAAAAGCATATGTTTCGAGTAAAACTCCCAAAGATGCATTATTTCAGGCATTATTAGCCATTTTCCATGTGTGGTGTAGGAGTTATGTTTAAATAACTGTCATATTGAGTGTTACAGTATACAGTCATATTGAGTAATACCTCATTTTTGTATTTGCAAACCATAGAAAAACAACTGTATCTAGTAAAACTCTTATGTATTCAATACCACAGGTTTTTTTAGACACTTTGCACGTTTGGATTAGGAATTATGTTGGAATACATTTTTATTGCTTTATTCGCATTATCTCAGGATTCTAAGTACATTACTGTCAAATTGAGTAAAACACTACTTTTTGTTTTTGCAAGCGGTATCAAATGTTTTTTTTTCAGGAAAACTCTCAAAGATGCATTTCTTCAGGCATTATTAGACATATTGCATGTGTATTTTTGGAGTTATGTTTCATAAACTGACATTTTGAGTTTGACCAATATGAGGCCAGTAAAACCTGATTTTTGTATTTTTGAACCTTTCCAAAATACCTGATTCAGGTCAAACTCACATAAATTCAATATTACAGGCTTTTTTAGACAAAGTTCATGTTTGGTTTTGGAGTTATGATTATAAACCTTTCATATTTAGGTTGACAGTCACACTGTTATATTGAATAAAAAAACTAACTTGTGTCTTTAGAAACCTTACAAAAGATCATTTTTCTAGTACTACTAACAAAAATACATATCTCTAGGCATTATTAGCCATGTTGCATGTGTTGTTTAGAAGTTATATTTGAATACATTTTTATTGCTTTTTTCGCATTATCTCAGGATTCTAAGAACATTATAGTCATATTGAGTAAAAAACTACATTTTGCATTTTCAAGATTTAAAAAAGCATATGTTTCGAGTAAAACTCCCAAAGATGCATTATTTCAGGCATTATTAGCCATTTTCCATGTGTGGTGTAGGAGTTATGTTTAAATAACTGTCATATCGAGTGTTACAGTATACAGTCATATTGAGTAATACCTCATTTTTGTATTTGCAAACCATAGAAAAACAACTGTATCTAGTAAAACTCACATGTATTCAATATCACAGGCATTTTTAGACACTTTGCACGTTTGGATTAGGAATTATGTTGGAATACATTTTTATTGCTTTATTCGCATTATCTCAGGATTCTAAGTACATTACTGTCAAATTGAGTAAAACATTACTTTTTGTTTTTGCAAACGGTACCAAATGTTTTTTTTCAGGAAAACTCTCAAAGATGCATTTCTTCAGGCATTATTAGACATATTGCATGTGTATTTTTGGAGTTATGTTTCATAAACTGACATTTTGAGTTTGACCAATATGAGGCCAGTAAAACCTGATTTTTGTATTTTTGAACCTTTCCAAAATACCTGATTCAGGTCAAACTCACATAAATTCTATATTACAGGCTTTTTTAGACAAAGTTCATGTTTGGTTTTGGAGTTATGATTATAAACCTTTCATATTTAGGTTGACAGTCACACTGTTATATTGAATAAAAAAACTAACTTGTGTCTTTAGAAACCTTACAAAAGATCATTTTTCTAGTACTAGTAACAAAAATACATATCTCTAGGCATTATTAGCCATTTTGCATGTGTTGTTTAGAAGTTATGTTTGAATACATTTTTATTGCTTTTTTCGCATTATCTCAGGATTCTAAGAACATTATAGTCATATTGAGTAAAAAACTACTTTTTGCATTTGCAAGATTTAAAAAAGCATATGTTTCGAGTAAAACTCCCAAAGATGCATTATTTCAGGCATTATTAGCCATTTTCCATGTGTGGTGTAGGAGTTATGTTTAAATAACTGTCATATTGAGTGTTACAGTATACAGTCATATTGAGTAATACCTCATTTTTGTATTTGCAAACCATAGAAAAACAACTGTATCTAGTAAAACTCACATGTATTCAATATCACAGGCATTTTTAGACACTTTGCACGTTTGGATTAGGAATTATGTTGGAATACATTTTTATTGCTTTATTCGCATTATCTCAGGATTCTAATTACATTACTGTCAAATTGAGTAAAACATTACTTTTTGTTTTTGCAAGCGGTATCAAATGTTTTTTTTTTCAGGAAAACTCTCAAAGATACATTTCTTCAGGCATTATTAGACATATTGCATGTGTATTTTTGGAGTTATGTTTCATAAACTGACATTTAGAGTTTGACCAATATGAGGCCAGTAAAACCTGATTTTTGTATTTTTGAACCTTTACAAAATACCTGATTCAAGTCAAACTCACATAAATTCAATATTACAGGCTTTTTTAGACACATTTCATGTTTGGTTTTGGAGTTATGATTATAAACCTTTCATATTTAGGTTGACAGTCACACTGTTATATTGAATAAAAAAACTAACTTGTGTCTTTAGAAACCTTACAAAAGATCATTTTTCTAGTACTACTAACAAAAATACATATCTCTAGGCATTATTAGCCATTTTACATGTGTTGTTTAGAAGTTATGTTTGAATACATTTTTATTGCTTTTTTCGCATTATCTCAGGATTCTAAGAACATTATAGTCATATTGAGTAAAAAACTACTTTTTGCATTTGCAAGATTTAAAAAAGCATATGTTTCCAGTAAAACTCCCAAAGATGCATTATTTCAGGCATTATTAGCCATTTTCCATGTGTGGTGTAGGAGTTATGTTTAAATAACTGTCATATTGAGTGTTACAGTATACAGTCATATTGAGTAATACCTTATTTTTGTATTTGCAAACCATAGAAAAACAACTGTATCTAGTAAAACTCACATGTATTCAATATCACAGGCATTTTTAGACACTTTTCACGTTTGGATTAGGAATTATGTTGGAATACATTTTTATTGCTTTATTCGCATTATCTCAGGATTCTAAGTACATTACTGTCAAATTGAGTAAAACATTACTTTTTGTTTTTGCAAACGGTACCAAATGTTTTTTTTTTCAGGAAAACTCTCAAAGATGCATTTCTTCAGGCATTATTAGACATATTGCATGTGTATTTTGGAGTTATGTTTCATAAACTGACATTTTGAGTTTGACCAATATGAGGCCAGTAAAACCTGATTTTTGTATTTTTGAACCTTTCCAAAATACCTGATTCAGGTCAAACTCACATAAATTCAATATTACAGGCTTTTTTAGACAAAGTTCATGTTTGGTTTTGGAGTTATGATTATAAACCTTTCATGTTTAGGTTGACAGTCACACTGTTATATTGCATAAAAAAAATAACTTGTGTCTTTAGAAACCTTACAAAAGATCATTTTTCTAGTACTACTAACAAAAATACATATCTCTAGGCATTATTAGCCATTTTGCATGTGTTGTTTAGAGGTTATGTTTGAATACATTTTTATTATTTTTTTTGCATTATCTCAGGATTCTAAGAACATTATAGTCATATTGAGTAAAAAACTACTTTTTGCATTTGCAAGATTTAAAAAAGCATATGTTTCCAGTAAAACTCCCAAAGATGCATTATTTCAGGCATTATTAGCCATTTTCCATGTGTGGAATAGGAGTTATGTTTAAATAACTGTCGTATTGAGTGTTACAGAATACAGTCATATTGAGCAATACCTCATTTTTGTATTTGCAAACCATAGAAAAACAACTGTATCTAGTAAAACTCACATGTATTCAATATCACAGGCATTTTTAGACACTTTGCACGTTTGGATTAGGAATTATGTTGGAATACATTTTTATGGCTTTATTCGCATTATCTCAGGATTCTAAGTACATTACTGTCAAATTGAGTAAAACATTACTTTTTGTTTTTGCAAACGGTACCAAATGTTTTTTTTTTCAGGAAAACTCTCAAAGATGCATTTCTTCAGGCATTATTAGACATATTGCATGTGTATTTTGGAGTTATGTTTCATAAACTGACATTTTGAGTTTGACCAATATGAGGCCAGTAAAACCTGATTTTTGTATTTTTGAACCTTTCCAAAATACCTGATTCAGGTCAAACTCACATAAATTCAATATTACAGGCTTTTTTAGACAAAGTTCATGTTTGGTTTTGGAGTTATGATTATAAACCTTTCATATTTAGGTTGACAGTCACACTGTTATATTGAATAAAAAACTAACTTGTGTCTTTAGAAACTTTACAAAAGATCATTTTTCTATTACTACTAACAAAAATACATATCTCTAGGCATTATTAGCCATTTTGCATGTGTTGTTTAGAAGTTATGTTTGAATACATTTTTATTGCTTTTTTCGCATTATCTCAGGATTCTAAGAGCATTATAGTCATGTTGAGTAAAAAACTACTTTTTGCATTTGCAAAATTTAAAAAAGCATATGTTTCGAGTAAAACTCCCAAAGATGCATTATTTCAGGCATTATTAGCCATTTTCCATGTGTGGTGTAGGAGTTATGTTTAAATAACTGTCATATTGAGTGTTACAGTATACAGTCATATTGAGTAATACCTCATTTTTGTATTTGCAAACCATAGAAAAACAACTGTATCTAGTAAAACTCACATGTATTCAATACCACAGGCATTTTTAGACACTTTGCACGTTTGGATTAGGAATTATGTTGGAATACATTTTTATTGCTTTATTTGCATTATCTCAGGATTCTAAGTACATTACTGTCAAATTGAGTAAAACAATACTTTTTGTTTTTGCAAGCGGTATCAAATGTTTTTTTTTTCAGGAAAACTCTCAAAGATGCATTTCTTCAGGCATTATTAGACATATTGCATGTGTATTTTGGAGTTATGTTTCATAAACTGACATTTTGAGTTTGACCAATATGAGGCCAGTAAAACCTGATTTTTGTATTTTTGAACCTTTCCAAAATACCTGATTCAGGTCAAACTCACATAAATTCAATATTACAGGCTTTTTTAGACAAAGTTCATGTTTGGTTTTGGAGTTATGATTATAAACCTTTCATGTTTAGGTTGACAGTCACACTGTTATATTGAATAAAAAACTAACTTGTGTCTTTAGAAACCTTACAAAAGATCATTTTTCTAGTACTACTAACAAAAATACATATCTCTAGGCATTATTAGCCATTTTACATGTGTTGTTTAGAAGTTATGTTTGAAACATTTTTATTGCTTTTTTCGCATTATCTCAGGATTCTAAGAACATTATAGTCATATTGAGTAAAAAACTACTTTTTGCATTTGCAAGATTTAAAAAAGCATATGTTTCGAGTAAAACTCCCAAAGATGCATTATTTCAGGCATTATTAGCCATTTTCCATGTGTGGTGTAGGAGTTATGTTTAAATAACAGTCATATTGAGTGTTACAGTATACAGTCATATTGAGTAATACCTCATTTTTGTATTTGCAAACCATAGAAAAACAACTGTATTTAGTAAAACTCACATGTATTCAATATCACAGGCATTTTTAGACACTTTGCACGTTTGGATTAGGAATTATGTTGGAATACATTTTTATTGCTTTATTCGCATTATCTCAGGATTCTAAGTACATTACTGTCAAATTGAGTAAAACATTACTTTTTGTTTTTGCAAACGGTACCAAATGTTTTTTTTTTTCAGGAAAACTCTCAAAGATGCATTTCTTCAGGCATTATTAGACATATTGCATGTGTATTTTTGGAGTTATGTTTCATAAACTGACATTTTGAGTTTGACCAATATGAGGCCAGTAAAACCTGATTTTTGTATTTTTGAACCTTTCCAAAATACCTGATTCAGGTCAAACTCACATAAATTCAATATTACAGGCTTTTTTAGACAAAGTTCATGTTTGGTTTTGGAGTTATGATTATAAACCTTTCATGTTTAGGTTGACAGTCACACTGTTATATTGAATAAAAAAAAATAACTTGTGTCTTTAGAAACCTTACAAAAGATCATTTTTCTAGTACTACTAACAAAAATACATATCTCTAGGCATTATTAGCCATTTTACATGTGTTGTTTAGAAGTTATGTTTGAATACATTTTTATTGCTTTTTTCGCTTTATCTCAGGATTCTAAGAACATTATAGTCATATTGAGTAAAAAACTACTTTTTGCATTTGCAAGATTTAAAAAAGCATATGTTTCGAGTAAAACTCCCAAAGATGCATTATTTCAGGCATTATTAGCCATTTTCCATGTGTGGTGTAGGAGTTATGTTTAAATAACTGTCATATTGAGTGTTACAGTATACAGTCATATTGAGTAATACCTCATTTTTGTATTTGCAAACCATAGAAAAACGACTGTATCTAGTAAAACTCACATGTATTCAATATCACAGGCATTTTTAGACACTTTGCACGTTTGGATTAGGAATTATGTTGGAATACATTTTTATTGCTTTATTCGCATTATCTCAAGATTCTAAGTACATTACTGTCAAAATGAGTAAAACATTACTTTTTGTTTTTGCAAACGGTACCAAATGTTTTTTTTTCAGGAAAACTCTCAAAGATGCATTTCTTCAGGCATTATTAGACATATTGCATGTGTATTTTTGGAGTTATGTTTCATAAACTGACATTTTGAGTTTGACCAATATGAGGCCAGTAAAACCTGATTTTTGTATTTTTGAACCTTTCCAAAATACCTGATTCAGGTCAAACTCACATAAATTCTATATTACAGGCTTTTATAGACAAAGTTCATGTTTGGTTTTGGAGTTATGATTATAAACCTTTCATATTTAGGTTGACAGTCACACTGTTATATTGAATAAAAAAACTAACTTGTGTCTTTAGAAACCTTACAAAAGATCATTTTTCTAGTACTACTAACAAAAATACATATCTCTAGGCATTATTATCCATTTTGCATGTGTTGTTTAGAAGTTATGTTTGAATACATTTTTATTGCTTTTTTCGCATTATCTCAGGATTCTAAGAACATTATAGTCATGTTGAGTAAAAAACTACTTTTTGCATTTGCAAGATTTAAAAAAGCATATGTTTCGAGTAAAACTCCCAAAGATGCATTATTTCAGGCATTATTAGCCATTTTCCATGTGTGGTGTAGGAGTTAAGTTTAAATAACTGTCATATTGAGTGTTACAGTATACAGTCATATTGAGTAATACCTCATTTTTGTATTTGCAAACCATAGAAAAACAACTGTATCTAGTAAAACTCTTATGTATTCAATACCACAGGTTTTTTTAGACACTTTGCACGTTTGGATTAGGAATTATGTTGGAATACATTTTTATTGCTTTATTCGCATTATCTCAGGATTCTAAGTACATTACTGTCAAATTGAGTAAAACACTACTTTTTGTTTTTGCAAGCGGTATCAAATGTTTTTTTTTCAGGAAAACTCTCAAAGATGCATTTCTTCAGGCATTATTAGACATATTGCATGTGTATTTTTGGAGTTATGTTTCATAAACTGACATTTTGAGTTTGACCAATATGAGGCCAGTAAAACCTGATTTTTGTATTTTTGAACCTTTCCAAAATACCTGATTCAGGTCAAACTCACATAAATTCAATATTACAGGCTTTTTTAGACAAAGTTCATGTTTGGTTTTGGAGTTATGATTATAAACCTTTCATATTTAGGTTGACAGTCACACTGTTATATTGAATAAAAAAACTAACTTGTGTCTTTAGAAACCTTACAAAAGATCATTTTTCTAGTACTACTAACAAAAATACATATCTCTAGGCATTATTAGCCATGTTGCATGTGTTGTTTAGAAGTTATATTTGAATACATTTTTATTGCTTTTTTCGCATTATCTCAGGATTCTAAGAACATTATAGTCATATTGAGTAAAAAACTACATTTTGCATTTTCAAGATTTAAAAAAGCATATGTTTCGAGTAAAACTCCCAAAGATGCATTATTTCAGGCATTATTAGCC
The DNA here is from genome assembly GCF_033978795.1 of Nerophis ophidion. Lineage (NCBI taxonomy): Eukaryota > Metazoa > Chordata > Actinopteri > Syngnathiformes > Syngnathidae > Nerophis > Nerophis ophidion. The sequence continues at coordinate 2,095 of NW_026907308.1, read as the reverse complement.
ATTTTCCATGTGTGGTGTAGGAGTTATGTTTAAATAACTGTCATATCGAGTGTTACAGTATACAGTCATATTGAGTAATACCTCATTTTTGTATTTGCAAACCATAGAAAAACAACTGTATCTAGTAAAACTCACATGTATTCAATATCACAGGCATTTTTAGACACTTTGCACGTTTGGATTAGGAATTATGTTGGAATACATTTTTATTGCTTTATTCGCATTATCTCAGGATTCTAAGTACATTACTGTCAAATTGAGTAAAACATTACTTTTTGTTTTTGCAAACGGTACCAAATGTTTTTTTTCAGGAAAACTCTCAAAGATGCATTTCTTCAGGCATTATTAGACATATTGCATGTGTATTTTTGGAGTTATGTTTCATAAACTGACATTTTGAGTTTGACCAATATGAGGCCAGTAAAACCTGATTTTTGTATTTTTGAACCTTTCCAAAATACCTGATTCAGGTCAAACTCACATAAATTCTATATTACAGGCTTTTTTAGACAAAGTTCATGTTTGGTTTTGGAGTTATGATTATAAACCTTTCATATTTAGGTTGACAGTCACACTGTTATATTGAATAAAAAAACTAACTTGTGTCTTTAGAAACCTTACAAAAGATCATTTTTCTAGTACTAGTAACAAAAATACATATCTCTAGGCATTATTAGCCATTTTGCATGTGTTGTTTAGAAGTTATGTTTGAATACATTTTTATTGCTTTTTTCGCATTATCTCAGGATTCTAAGAACATTATAGTCATATTGAGTAAAAAACTACTTTTTGCATTTGCAAGATTTAAAAAAGCATATGTTTCGAGTAAAACTCCCAAAGATGCATTATTTCAGGCATTATTAGCCATTTTCCATGTGTGGTGTAGGAGTTATGTTTAAATAACTGTCATATTGAGTGTTACAGTATACAGTCATATTGAGTAATACCTCATTTTTGTATTTGCAAACCATAGAAAAACAACTGTATCTAGTAAAACTCACATGTATTCAATATCACAGGCATTTTTAGACACTTTGCACGTTTGGATTAGGAATTATGTTGGAATACATTTTTATTGCTTTATTCGCATTATCTCAGGATTCTAATTACATTACTGTCAAATTGAGTAAAACATTACTTTTTGTTTTTGCAAGCGGTATCAAATGTTTTTTTTTTCAGGAAAACTCTCAAAGATACATTTCTTCAGGCATTATTAGACATATTGCATGTGTATTTTTGGAGTTATGTTTCATAAACTGACATTTAGAGTTTGACCAATATGAGGCCAGTAAAACCAGATTTTTGTATTTTTGAACCTTTACAAAATACCTGATTCAAGTCAAACTCACATAAATTCAATATTACAGGCTTTTTTAGACACATTTCATGTTTGGTTTTGGAGTTATGATTATAAACCTTTCATATTTAGGTTGACAGTCACACTGTTATATTGAATAAAAAAACTAACTTGTGTCTTTAGAAACCTTACAAAAGATCATTTTTCTAGTACTACTAACAAAAATACATATCTCTAGGCATTATTAGCCATTTTACATGTGTTGTTTAGAAGTTATGTTTGAATACATTTTTATTGCTTTTTTCGCATTATCTCAGGATTCTAAGAACATTATAGTCATATTGAGTAAAAAACTACTTTTTGCATTTGCAAGATTTAAAAAAGCATATGTTTCCAGTAAAACTCCCAAAGATGCATTATTTCAGGCATTATTAGCCATTTTCCATGTGTGGTGTAGGAGTTATGTTTAAATAACTGTCATATTGAGTGTTACAGTATACAGTCATATTGAGTAATACCTTATTTTTGTATTTGCAAACCATAGAAAAACAACTGTATCTAGTAAAACTCACATGTATTCAATATCACAGGCATTTTTAGACACTTTTCACGTTTGGATTAGGAATTATGTTGGAATACATTTTTATTGCTTTATTCGCATTATCTCAGGATTCTAAGTACATTACTGTCAAATTGAGTAAAACATTACTTTTTGTTTTTGCAAACGGTACCAAATGTTTTTTTTTCAGGAAAACTCTCAAAGATGCATTTCTTCAGGCATTATTAGACATATTGCAT
>NW_026907307.1:0-38242 GCF_033978795.1 Nerophis ophidion | reverse complement strand
TATTTGTCTCCACAGCAGGATGTGCTCCATTCGACTGCCGGAGAGTACTGAGCCGTTTCGAACAGGAGGAGAATATATAGGAGGTCTGCAGTGGGCGGGGCTCACGCTCAACACTGCAGTGTCGATGTTTTTGACTCTCCAAACTAATCCTACATTTGTGATGTGTCTACTCGACATGGTGTGTGCATCACAATGTGGACAAACACACAGGTAAGTATCATGGTGTTTATTTAAAGCATTAAAATGTTTGCTTTGATCTTTCTCCCATTCCTGTTTAGTGATGTGTCTGAAACAAGTTTCGGTAATCAACTTGTGGGCCCCAAACAACACACACACCACAACAAAGTCCCCAGAAGGCCCACGAATGATGGGACGCCACCCAGACGGACTGGAGGCACAGGCTTGGTTAGGATTCGGGTTAGGGTTAGGATTGGGGGAAGGGGAATGCACAGTCCGTCTGCAGCCCGCCCGGGCGACGCCCACACCAACCCCGGAACCCCCCGAAGACCCCGAAAGATGCGCATGCTGCGTCAGACACTCACAGCCAAATTAGTGACGGGCATGACTGGCCCTGCCATCCAGCGACGCGTTTCGGTCTCTTGACCTCTTCAGGCTGGCTTTGCACTGATTGCAGGACAAAATCGTCTTTTTCACTGCAAGTCTATGCCTACTGGGACACTCCTAATTCCCTAGTAGGTGGGGCACTTCTAATCCCCGAGACTTACGGCTTCTCTATTTGTCTCCACAGCAGGATGTGCTCCATTCGACTGCCGGAGAGTACTGAGCCGTTTCGAACAGGAGGAGAATATATAGGAGGTCTGCAGTGGGCGGGGCTCACGCTCAACACTGCAGTGTCGATGTTTTTGACTCTCCAAACTAATCCTACATTTGTGATGTGTCTACTCGACATGGTGTGTGCATCACAATGTGGACAAACACACAGGTAAGTATCATGGTGTTTATTTAAAGCATTAAAATGTTTGCTTTGATCTTTCTCCCATTCCTGTTTAGTGATGTGTCTGAAACAAGTTTCGGTAATCAACTTGTGGGCCCCAAACAACACACACACCACAACAAAGTCCCCAGAAGGCCCACGAATGATGGGACGCCACCCAGACGGACTGGAGGCACAGGCTTGGTTAGGATTCGGGTTAGGGTTAGGATTGGGGGAAGGGGGAATGCACAGTCCGTCTGCAGCCCGCCCGGGCGACGCCCACACCAACCCCGGAACCCCCCGAAGACCCCGAAAGATGCGCATGCTGCGTCAGACACTCACAGCCAAATTAGTGACGGGCATGACTGGCCCTGCCATCCAGCGACGCGTTTCGGTCTCTTGACCTCTTCAGGCTGGCTTTGCACTGATTGCAGGACAAAATCGTCTTTTTCACTGCAAGTCTATGCCTACTGGGACACTCCTAATTCCCTAGTAGGTGGGGCACTTCTAATCCCGAGACTTACGGCTTCTCTATTTGTCTCCACAGCAGGATGTGCTCCATTCGACTGCCGGAGAGTACTGAGCCGTTTCGAACAGGAGGAGAATATATAGGAGGTCTGCAGTGGGCGGGGCTCACGCTCAACACTGCAGTGTCGATGTTTTTGACTCTCCAAACTAATCCTACATTTGTGATGTGTCTACTCGACATGGTGTGTGCATCACAATGTGGACAAACACACAGGTAAGTATCATGGTGTTTATTTAAAGCATTAAAATGTTTGCTTTGATCTTTCTCCCATTCCTGTTTAGTGATGTGTCTGAAACAAGTTTCGGTAATCAACTTGTGGGCCCCAAACAACACACACACCACAACAAAGTCCCCAGAAGGCCCACGAATGATGGGACGCCACCCAGACGGACTGGAGGCACAGGCTTGGTTAGGATTCGGGTTAGGGTTAGGATTGGGGGAAGGGGAATGCACAGTCCGTCTGCAGCCCGCCCGGGCGACGCCCACACCAACCCCGGAACCCCCCGAAGACCCCGAAAGATGCGCATGCTGCGTCAGACACTCACAGCCAAATTAGTGACGGGCATGACTGGCCCTGCCATCCAGCGACGCGTTTCGGTCTCTTGACCTCTTCAGGCTGGCTTTGCACTGATTGCAGGACAAAATCGTCTTTTTCACTGCAAGTCTATGCCTACTGGGACACTCCTAATTCCCTAGTAGGTGGGGCACTTCTAATCCCCGAGACTTACGGCTTCTCTATTTGTCTCCACAGCAGGATGTGCTCCATTCGACTGCCGGAGAGTACTGAGCCGTTTCGAACAGGAGGAGAATATATAGGAGGTCTGCAGTGGCGGGGCTCACGCTCAACACTGCAGTGTCGATGTTTTTGACTCTCCAAACTAATCCTACATTTGTGATGTGTCTACTCGACATGGTGTGTGCATCACAATGTGGACAAACACACAGGTAAGTATCATGGTGTTTATTTAAAGCATTAAAATGTTTGCTTTGATCTTTCTCCCATTCCTGTTTAGTGATGTGTCTGAAACAAGTTTCGGTAATCAACTTGTGGGCCCCAAACAACACACACACCACAACAAAGTCCCCAGAAGGCCCACGAATGATGGGACGCCACCCAGACGGACTGGAGGCACAGGCTTGGTTAGGATTCGGGTTAGGGTTAGGATTGGGGGAAGGGGAATGCACAGTCCGTCTGCAGCCCGCCCGGGCGACGCCCACACCAACCCCGGAACCCCCCGAAGACCCCGAAAGATGCGCATGCTGCGTCAGACACTCACAGCCAAATTAGTGACGGGCATGACTGGCCCTGCCATCCAGCGACGCGTTTCGGTCTCTTGACCTCTTCAGGCTGGCTTTGCACTGATTGCAGGACAAAATCGTCTTTTCACTGCAAGTCTATGCCTACTGGGACACTCCTAATTCCCTAGTAGGTGGGGCACTTCTAATCCCCGAGACTTACGGCTTCTCTATTTGTCTCCACAGCAGGATGTGCTCCATTCGACTGCCGGAGAGTACTGAGCCGTTTCGAACAGGAGGAGAATATATAGGAGGTCTGCAGTGGGCGGGGCTCACGCTCAACACTGCAGTGTCGATGTTTTTGACTCTCCAAACTAATCCTACATTTGTGATGTGTCTACTCGACATGGTGTGTGCATCACAATGTGGACAAACACACAGGTAAGTATCATGGTGTTTATTTAAAGCATTAAAATGTTTGCTTTGATCTTTCTCCCATTCCTGTTTAGTGATGTGTCTGAAACAAGTTTCGGTAATCAACTTGTGGGCCCCAAACAACACACACACCACAACAAAGTCCCCAGAAGGCCCACGAATGATGGGACGCCACCCAGACGGACTGGAGGCACAGGCTTGGTTAGGATTCGGGTTAGGGTTAGGATTGGGGGAAGGGGAATGCACAGTCCGTCTGCAGCCCGCCCGGGCGACGCCCACACCAACCCCGGAACCCCCCGAAGACCCCGAAAGATGCGCATGCTGCGTCAGACACTCACAGCCAAATTAGTGACGGGCATGACTGGCCCTGCCATCCAGCGACGCGTTTCGGTCTCTTGACCTCTTCAGGCTGGCTTTGCACTGATTGCAGGACAAAATCGTCTTTTTCACTGCAAGTCTATGCCTACTGGGACACTCCTAATTCCCTAGTAGGTGGGGCACTTCTAATCCCCGAGACTTACGGCTTCTCTATTTGTCTCCACAGCAGGATGTGCTCCATTCGACTGCCGGAGAGTACTGAGCCGTTTCGAACAGGAGGAGAATATATAGGAGGTCTGCAGTGGGCGGGGCTCACGCTCAACACTGCAGTGTCGATGTTTTTGACTCTCCAAACTAATCCTACATTTGTGATGTGTCTACTCGACATGGTGTGTGCATCACAATGTGGACAAACACACAGGTAAGTATCATGGTGTTTATTTAAAGCATTAAAATGTTTGCTTTGATCTTTCTCCCATTCCTGTTTAGTGATGTGTCTGAAACAAGTTTCGGTAATCAACTTGTGGGCCCCAAACAACACACACACCACAACAAAGTCCCCAGAAGGCCCACGAATGATGGGACGCCACCCAGACGGACTGGAGGCACAGGCTTGGTTAGGATTCGGGTTAGGGTTAGGATTGGGGGAAGGGGAATGCACAGTCCGTCTGCAGCCCGCCCGGGCGACGCCCACACCAACCCCGGAACCCCCCGAAGACCCCGAAAGATGCGCATGCTGCGTCAGACACTCACAGCCAAATTAGTGACGGGCATGACTGGCCCTGCCATCCAGCGACGCGTTTCGGTCTCTTGACCTCTTCAGGCTGGCTTTGCACTGATTGCAGGACAAAATCGTCTTTTTCACTGCAAGTCTATGCCTACTGGGACACTCCTAATTCCCTAGTAGGTGGGGCACTTCTAATCCCCGAGACTTACGGCTTCTCTATTTGTCTCCACAGCAGGATGTGCTCCATTCGACTGCCGGAGAGTACTGAGCCGTTTCGAACAGGAGGAGAATATATAGGAGGTCTGCAGTGGGCGGGGCTCACGCTCAACACTGCAGTGTCGATGTTTTTGACTCTCCAAACTAATCCTACATTTGTGATGTGTCTACTCGACATGGTGTGTGCATCACAATGTGGACAAACACACAGGTAAGTATCATGGTGTTTATTTAAAGCATTAAAATGTTTGCTTTGATCTTTCTCCCATTCCTGTTTAGTGATGTGTCTGAAACAAGTTTCGGTAATCAACTTGTGGGCCCCAAACAACACACACACCACAACAAAGTCCCCAGAAGGCCCACGAATGATGGGACGCCACCCAGACGGACTGGAGGCACAGGCTTGGTTAGGATTCGGGTTAGGGTTAGGATTGGGGGAAGGGGAATGCACAGTCCGTCTGCAGCCCGCCCGGGCGACGCCCACACCAACCCCGGAACCCCCCGAAGACCCCGAAAGATGCGCATGCTGCGTCAGACACTCACAGCCAAATTAGTGACGGGCATGACTGGCCCTGCCATCCAGCGACGCGTTTCGGTCTCTTGACCTCTTCAGGCTGGCTTTGCACTGATTGCAGGACAAAATCGTCTTTTTCACTGCAAGTCTATGCCTACTGGGACACTCCTAATTCCCTAGTAGGTGGGGCACTTCTAATCCCCGAGACTTACGGCTTCTCTATTTGTCTCCACAGCAGGATGTGCTCCATTCGACTGCCGGAGAGTACTGAGCCGTTTCGAACAGGAGGAGAATATATAGGAGGTCTGCAGTGGGCGGGGCTCACGCTCAACACTGCAGTGTCGATGTTTTTGACTCTCCAAACTAATCCTACATTTGTGATGTGTCTACTCGACATGGTGTGTGCATCACAATGTGGACAAACACACAGGTAAGTATCATGGTGTTTATTTAAAGCATTAAAATGTTTGCTTTGATCTTTCTCCCATTCCTGTTTAGTGATGTGTCTGAAACAAGTTTCGGTAATCAACTTGTGGGCCCCAAACAACACACACACCACAACAAAGTCCCCAGAAGGCCCACGAATGATGGGACGCCACCCAGACGGACTGGAGGCACAGGCTTGGTTAGGATTCGGGTTAGGGTTAGGATTGGGGGAAGGGGAATGCACAGTCCGTCTGCAGCCCGCCCGGGCGACGCCCACACCAACCCCGGAACCCCCCGAAGACCCCGAAAGATGCGCATGCTGCGTCAGACACTCACAGCCAAATTAGTGACGGGCATGACTGGCCCTGCCATCCAGCGACGCGTTTCGGTCTCTTGACCTCTTCAGGCTGGCTTTGCACTGATTGCAGGACAAAATCGTCTTTTTCACTGCAAGTCTATGCCTACTGGGACACTCCTAATTCCCTAGTAGGTGGGGCACTTCTAATCCCCGAGACTTACGGCTTCTCTATTTGTCTCCACAGCAGGATGTGCTCCATTCGACTGCCGGAGAGTACTGAGCCGTTTCGAACAGGAGGAGAATATATAGGAGGTCTGCAGTGGGCGGGGCTCACGCTCAACACTGCAGTGTCGATGTTTTTGACTCTCCAAACTAATCCTACATTTGTGATGTGTCTACTCGACATGGTGTGTGCATCACAATGTGGACAAACACACAGGTAAGTATCATGGTGTTTATTTAAAGCATTAAAATGTTTGCTTTGATCTTTCTCCCATTCCTGTTTAGTGATGTGTCTGAAACAAGTTTCGGTAATCAACTTGTGGGCCCCAAACAACACACACACCACAACAAAGTCCCCAGAAGGCCCACGAATGATGGGACGCCACCCAGACGGACTGGAGGCACAGGCTTGGTTAGGATTCGGGTTAGGGTTAGGATTGGGGGAAGGGGAATGCACAGTCCGTCTGCAGCCCGCCCCGGGCGACGCCCACACCAACCCCGGAACCCCCCGAAGACCCCGAAAGATGCGCATGCTGCGTCAGACACTCACAGCCAAATTAGTGACGGGCATGACTGGCCCTGCCATCCAGCGACGCGTTTCGGTCTCTTGACCTCTTCAGGCTGGCTTTGCACTGATTGCAGGACAAAATCGTCTTTTTCACTGCAAGTCTATGCCTACTGGGACACTCCTAATTCCCTAGTAGGTGGGGCACTTCTAATCCCCGAGACTTACGGCTTCTCTATTTGTCTCCACAGCAGGATGTGCTCCATTCGACTGCCGGAGAGTACTGAGCCGTTTCGAACAGGAGGAGAATATATAGGAGGTCTGCAGTGGGCGGGGCTCACGCTCAACACTGCAGTGTCGATGTTTTTGACTCTCCAAACTAATCCTACATTTGTGATGTGTCTACTCGACATGGTGTGTGCATCACAATGTGGACAAACACACAGGTAAGTATCATGGTGTTTATTTAAAGCATTAAAATGTTTGCTTTGATCTTTCTCCCATTCCTGTTTAGTGATGTGTCTGAAACAAGTTTCGGTAATCAACTTGTGGGCCCCAAACAACACACACACCACAACAAAGTCCCCAGAAGGCCCACGAATGATGGGACGCCACCCAGACGGACTGGAGGCACAGGCTTGGTTAGGATTCGGGTTAGGGTTAGGATTGGGGGAAGGGGAATGCACAGTCCGTCTGCAGCCCGCCCGGGCGACGCCCACACCAACCCCGGAACCCCCCGAAGACCCCGAAAGATGCGCATGCTGCGTCAGACACTCACAGCCAAATTAGTGACGGGCATGACTGGCCCTGCCATCCAGCGACGCGTTTCGGTCTCTTGACCTCTTCAGGCTGGCTTTGCACTGATTGCAGGACAAAATCGTCTTTTTCACTGCAAGTCTATGCCTACTGGGACACTCCTAATTCCCTAGTAGGTGGGGCACTTCTAATCCCCGAGACTTACGGCTTCTCTATTTGTCTCCACAGCAGGATGTGCTCCATTCGACTGCCGGAGAGTACTGAGCCGTTTCGAACAGGAGGAGAATATATAGGAGGTCTGCAGTGGGCGGGGCTCACGCTCAACACTGCAGTGTCGATGTTTTTGACTCTCCAAACTAATCCTACATTTGTGATGTGTCTACTCGACATGGTGTGTGCATCACAATGTGGACAAACACACAGGTAAGTATCATGGTGTTTATTTAAAGCATTAAAATGTTTGCTTTGATCTTTCTCCCATTCCTGTTTAGTGATGTGTCTGAAACAAGTTTCGGTAATCAACTTGTGGGCCCCAAACAACACACACACCACAACAAAGTCCCCAGAAGGCCCACGAATGATGGGACGCCACCCAGACGGACTGGAGGCACAGGCTTGGTTAGGATTCGGGTTAGGGTTAGGATTGGGGGAAGGGGAATGCACAGTCCGTCTGCAGCCCGCCCGGGCGACGCCCACACCAACCCCGGAACCCCCCGAAGACCCCGAAAGATGCGCATGCTGCGTCAGACACTCACAGCCAAATTAGTGACGGGCATGACTGGCCCTGCCATCCAGCGACGCGTTTCGGTCTCTTGACCTCTTCAGGCTGGCTTTGCACTGATTGCAGGACAAAATCGTCTTTTTCACTGCAAGTCTATGCCTACTGGGACACTCCTAATTCCCTAGTAGGTGGGGCACTTCTAATCCCCGAGACTTACGGCTTCTCTATTTGTCTCCACAGCAGGATGTGCTCCATTCGACTGCCGGAGAGTACTGAGCCGTTTCGAACAGGAGGAGAATATATAGGAGGTCTGCAGTGGGCGGGGCTCACGCTCAACACTGCAGTGTCGATGTTTTTGACTCTCCAAACTAATCCTACATTTGTGATGTGTCTACTCGACATGGTGTGTGCATCACAATGTGGACAAACACACAGGTAAGTATCATGGTGTTTATTTAAAGCATTAAAATGTTTGCTTTGATCTTTCTCCCATTCCTGTTTAGTGATGTGTCTGAAACAAGTTTCGGTAATCAACTTGTGGGCCCCAAACAACACACACACCACAACAAAGTCCCCAGAAGGCCCACGAATGATGGGACGCCACCCAGACGGACTGGAGGCACAGGCTTGGTTAGGATTCGGGTTAGGGTTAGGATTGGGGGAAGGGGAATGCACAGTCCGTCTGCAGCCCGCCCGGGCGACGCCCACACCAACCCCGGAACCCCCCGAAGACCCCGAAAGATGCGCATGCTGCGTCAGACACTCACAGCCAAATTAGTGACGGGCATGACTGGCCCTGCCATCCAGCGACGCGTTTCGGTCTCTTGACCTCTTCAGGCTGGCTTTGCACTGATTGCAGGACAAAATCGTCTTTTTCACTGCAAGTCTATGCCTACTGGGACACTCCTAATTCCCTAGTAGGTGGGGCACTTCTAATCCCCGAGACTTACGGCTTCTCTATTTGTCTCCACAGCAGGATGTGCTCCATTCGACTGCCGGAGAGTACTGAGCCGTTTCGAACAGGAGGAGAATATATAGGAGGTCTGCAGTGGGCGGGGCTCACGCTCAACACTGCAGTGTCGATGTTTTTGACTCTCCAAACTAATCCTACATTTGTGATGTGTCTACTCGACATGGTGTGTGCATCACAATGTGGACAAACACACAGGTAAGTATCATGGTGTTTATTTAAAGCATTAAAATGTTTGCTTTGATCTTTCTCCCATTCCTGTTTAGTGATGTGTCTGAAACAAGTTTCGGTAATCAACTTGTGGGCCCCAAACAACACACACACCACAACAAAGTCCCCAGAAGGCCCACGAATGATGGGACGCCACCCAGACGGACTGGAGGCACAGGCTTGGTTAGGATTCGGGTTAGGGTTAGGATTGGGGGAAGGGGAATGCACAGTCCGTCTGCAGCCCGCCCGGGCGACGCCCACACCAACCCCGGAACCCCCCGAAGACCCCGAAAGATGCGCATGCTGCGTCAGACACTCACAGCCAAATTAGTGACGGGCATGACTGGCCCTGCCATCCAGCGACGCGTTTCGGTCTCTTGACCTCTTCAGGCTGGCTTTGCACTGATTGCAGGACAAAATCGTCTTTTTCACTGCAAGTCTATGCCTACTGGGACACTCCTAATTCCCTAGTAGGTGGGGCACTTCTAATCCCCGAGACTTACGGCTTCTCTATTTGTCTCCACAGCAGGATGTGCTCCATTCGACTGCCGGAGAGTACTGAGCCGTTTCGAACAGGAGGAGAATATATAGGAGGTCTGCAGTGGGCGGGGCTCACGCTCAACACTGCAGTGTCGATGTTTTTGACTCTCCAAACTAATCCTACATTTGTGATGTGTCTACTCGACATGGTGTGTGCATCACAATGTGGACAAACACACAGGTAAGTATCATGGTGTTTATTTAAAGCATTAAAATGTTTGCTTTGATCTTTCTCCCATTCCTGTTTAGTGATGTGTCTGAAACAAGTTTCGGTAATCAACTTGTGGGCCCCAAACAACACACACACCACAACAAAGTCCCCAGAAGGCCCACGAATGATGGGACGCCACCCAGACGGACTGGAGGCACAGGCTTGGTTAGGATTCGGGTTAGGGTTAGGATTGGGGGAAGGGGAATGCACAGTCCGTCTGCAGCCCGCCCGGGCGACGCCCACACCAACCCCGGAACCCCCCGAAGACCCCGAAAGATGCGCATGCTGCGTCAGACACTCACAGCCAAATTAGTGACGGGCATGACTGGCCCTGCCATCCAGCGACGCGTTTCGGTCTCTTGACCTCTTCAGGCTGGCTTTGCACTGATTGCAGGACAAAATCGTCTTTTTCACTGCAAGTCTATGCCTACTGGGACACTCCTAATTCCCTAGTAGGTGGGGCACTTCTAATCCCCGAGACTTACGGCTTCTCTATTTGTCTCCACAGCAGGATGTGCTCCATTCGACTGCCGGAGAGTACTGAGCCGTTTCGAACAGGAGGAGAATATATAGGAGGTCTGCAGTGGGCGGGGCTCACGCTCAACACTGCAGTGTCGATGTTTTTGACTCTCCAAACTAATCCTACATTTGTGATGTGTCTACTCGACATGGTGTGTGCATCACAATGTGGACAAACACACAGGTAAGTATCATGGTGTTTATTTAAAGCATTAAAATGTTTGCTTTGATCTTTCTCCCATTCCTGTTTAGTGATGTGTCTGAAACAAGTTTCGGTAATCAACTTGTGGGCCCCAAACAACACACACACCACAACAAAGTCCCCAGAAGGCCCACGAATGATGGGACGCCACCCAGACGGACTGGAGGCACAGGCTTGGTTAGGATTCGGGTTAGGGTTAGGATTGGGGGAAGGGGAATGCACAGTCCGTCTGCAGCCCGCCCGGGCGACGCCCACACCAACCCCGGAACCCCCCGAAGACCCCGAAAGATGCGCATGCTGCGTCAGACACTCACAGCCAAATTAGTGACGGGCATGACTGGCCCTGCCATCCAGCGACGCGTTTCGGTCTCTTGACCTCTTCAGGCTGGCTTTGCACTGATTGCAGGACAAAATCGTCTTTTTCACTGCAAGTCTATGCCTACTGGGACACTCCTAATTCCCTAGTAGGTGGGGCACTTCTAATCCCCGAGACTTACGGCTTCTCTATTTGTCTCCACAGCAGGATGTGCTCCATTCGACTGCCGGAGAGTACTGAGCCGTTTCGAACAGGAGGAGAATATATAGGAGGTCTGCAGTGGGCGGGGCTCACGCTCAACACTGCAGTGTCGATGTTTTTGACTCTCCAAACTAATCCTACATTTGTGATGTGTCTACTCGACATGGTGTGTGCATCACAATGTGGACAAACACACAGGTAAGTATCATGGTGTTTATTTAAAGCATTAAAATGTTTGCTTTGATCTTTCTCCCATTCCTGTTTAGTGATGTGTCTGAAACAAGTTTCGGTAATCAACTTGTGGGCCCCAAACAACACACACACCACAACAAAGTCCCCAGAAGGCCCACGAATGATGGGACGCCACCCAGACGGACTGGAGGCACAGGCTTGGTTAGGATTCGGGTTAGGGTTAGGATTGGGGGAAGGGGAATGCACAGTCCGTCTGCAGCCCGCCCGGGCGACGCCCACACCAACCCCGGAACCCCCCGAAGACCCCGAAAGATGCGCATGCTGCGTCAGACACTCACAGCCAAATTAGTGACGGGCATGACTGGCCCTGCCATCCAGCGACGCGTTTCGGTCTCTTGACCTCTTCAGGCTGGCTTTGCACTGATTGCAGGACAAAATCGTCTTTTTCACTGCAAGTCTATGCCTACTGGGACACTCCTAATTCCCTAGTAGGTGGGGCACTTCTAATCCCCGAGACTTACGGCTTCTCTATTTGTCTCCACAGCAGGATGTGCTCCATTCGACTGCCGGAGAGTACTGAGCCGTTTCGAACAGGAGGAGAATATATAGGAGGTCTGCAGTGGGCGGGGCTCACGCTCAACACTGCAGTGTCGATGTTTTTGACTCTCCAAACTAATCCTACATTTGTGATGTGTCTACTCGACATGGTGTGTGCATCACAATGTGGACAAACACACAGGTAAGTATCATGGTGTTTATTTAAAGCATTAAAATGTTTGCTTTGATCTTTCTCCCATTCCTGTTTAGTGATGTGTCTGAAACAAGTTTCGGTAATCAACTTGTGGGCCCCAAACAACACACACACCACAACAAAGTCCCCAGAAGGCCCACGAATGATGGGACGCCACCCAGACGGACTGGAGGCACAGGCTTGGTTAGGATTCGGGTTAGGGTTAGGATTGGGGGAAGGGGAATGCACAGTCCGTCTGCAGCCCGCCCGGGCGACGCCCACACCAACCCCGGAACCCCCCGAAGACCCCGAAAGATGCGCATGCTGCGTCAGACACTCACAGCCAAATTAGTGACGGGCATGACTGGCCCTGCCATCCAGCGACGCGTTTCGGTCTCTTGACCTCTTCAGGCTGGCTTTGCACTGATTGCAGGACAAAATCGTCTTTTTCACTGCAAGTCTATGCCTACTGGGACACTCCTAATTCCCTAGTAGGTGGGGCACTTCTAATCCCCGAGACTTACGGCTTCTCTATTTGTCTCCACAGCAGGATGTGCTCCATTCGACTGCCGGAGAGTACTGAGCCGTTTCGAACAGGAGGAGAATATATAGGAGGTCTGCAGTGGGCGGGGCTCACGCTCAACACTGCAGTGTCGATGTTTTTGACTCTCCAAACTAATCCTACATTTGTGATGTGTCTACTCGACATGGTGTGTGCATCACAATGTGGACAAACACACAGGTAAGTATCATGGTGTTTATTTAAAGCATTAAAATGTTTGCTTTGATCTTTCTCCCATTCCTGTTTAGTGATGTGTCTGAAACAAGTTTCGGTAATCAACTTGTGGGCCCCAAACAACACACACACCACAACAAAGTCCCCAGAAGGCCCACGAATGATGGGACGCCACCCAGACGGACTGGAGGCACAGGCTTGGTTAGGATTCGGGTTAGGGTTAGGATTGGGGGAAGGGGAATGCACAGTCCGTCTGCAGCCCGCCCGGGCGACGCCCACACCAACCCCGGAACCCCCCGAAGACCCCGAAAGATGCGCATGCTGCGTCAGACACTCACAGCCAAATTAGTGACGGGCATGACTGGCCCTGCCATCCAGCGACGCGTTTCGGTCTCTTGACCTCTTCAGGCTGGCTTTGCACTGATTGCAGGACAAAATCGTCTTTTTCACTGCAAGTCTATGCCTACTGGGACACTCCTAATTCCCTAGTAGGTGGGGCACTTCTAATCCCCGAGACTTACGGCTTCTCTATTTGTCTCCACAGCAGGATGTGCTCCATTCGACTGCCGGAGAGTACTGAGCCGTTTCGAACAGGAGGAGAATATATAGGAGGTCTGCAGTGGGCGGGGCTCACGCTCAACACTGCAGTGTCGATGTTTTTGACTCTCCAAACTAATCCTACATTTGTGATGTGTCTACTCGACATGGTGTGTGCATCACAATGTGGACAAACACACAGGTAAGTATCATGGTGTTTATTTAAAGCATTAAAATGTTTGCTTTGATCTTTCTCCCATTCCTGTTTAGTGATGTGTCTGAAACAAGTTTCGGTAATCAACTTGTGGGCCCCAAACAACACACACACCACAACAAAGTCCCCAGAAGGCCCACGAATGATGGGACGCCACCCAGACGGACTGGAGGCACAGGCTTGGTTAGGATTCGGGTTAGGGTTAGGATTGGGGGAAGGGGAATGCACAGTCCGTCTGCAGCCCGCCCGGGCGACGCCCACACCAACCCCGGAACCCCCCGAAGACCCCGAAAGATGCGCATGCTGCGTCAGACACTCACAGCCAAATTAGTGACGGGCATGACTGGCCCTGCCATCCAGCGACGCGTTTCGGTCTCTTGACCTCTTCAGGCTGGCTTTGCACTGATTGCAGGACAAAATCGTCTTTTTCACTGCAAGTCTATGCCTACTGGGACACTCCTAATTCCCTAGTAGGTGGGGCACTTCTAATCCCCGAGACTTACGGCTTCTCTATTTGTCTCCACAGCAGGATGTGCTCCATTCGACTGCCGGAGAGTACTGAGCCGTTTCGAACAGGAGGAGAATATATAGGAGGTCTGCAGTGGGCGGGGCTCACGCTCAACACTGCAGTGTCGATGTTTTTGACTCTCCAAACTAATCCTACATTTGTGATGTGTCTACTCGACATGGTGTGTGCATCACAATGTGGACAAACACACAGGTAAGTATCATGGTGTTTATTTAAAGCATTAAAATGTTTGCTTTGATCTTTCTCCCATTCCTGTTTAGTGATGTGTCTGAAACAAGTTTCGGTAATCAACTTGTGGGCCCCAAACAACACACACACCACAACAAAGTCCCCAGAAGGCCCACGAATGATGGGACGCCACCCAGACGGACTGGAGGCACAGGCTTGGTTAGGATTCGGGTTAGGGTTAGGATTGGGGGAAGGGGAATGCACAGTCCGTCTGCAGCCCGCCCGGGCGACGCCCACACCAACCCCGGAACCCCCCGAAGACCCCGAAAGATGCGCATGCTGCGTCAGACACTCACAGCCAAATTAGTGACGGGCATGACTGGCCCTGCCATCCAGCGACGCGTTTCGGTCTCTTGACCTCTTCAGGCTGGCTTTGCACTGATTGCAGGACAAAATCGTCTTTTTCACTGCAAGTCTATGCCTACTGGGACACTCCTAATTCCCTAGTAGGTGGGGCACTTCTAATCCCCGAGACTTACGGCTTCTCTATTTGTCTCCACAGCAGGATGTGCTCCATTCGACTGCCGGAGAGTACTGAGCCGTTTCGAACAGGAGGAGAATATATAGGAGGTCTGCAGTGGGCGGGGCTCACGCTCAACACTGCAGTGTCGATGTTTTTGACTCTCCAAACTAATCCTACATTTGTGATGTGTCTACTCGACATGGTGTGTGCATCACAATGTGGACAAACACACAGGTAAGTATCATGGTGTTTATTTAAAGCATTAAAATGTTTGCTTTGATCTTTCTCCCATTCCTGTTTAGTGATGTGTCTGAAACAAGTTTCGGTAATCAACTTGTGGGCCCCAAACAACACACACACCACAACAAAGTCCCCAGAAGGCCCACGAATGATGGGACGCCACCCAGACGGACTGGAGGCACAGGCTTGGTTAGGATTCGGGTTAGGGTTAGGATTGGGGGAAGGGGAATGCACAGTCCGTCTGCAGCCCGCCCGGGCGACGCCCACACCAACCCCGGAACCCCCCGAAGACCCCGAAAGATGCGCATGCTGCGTCAGACACTCACAGCCAAATTAGTGACGGGCATGACTGGCCCTGCCATCCAGCGACGCGTTTCGGTCTCTTGACCTCTTCAGGCTGGCTTTGCACTGATTGCAGGACAAAATCGTCTTTTTCACTGCAAGTCTATGCCTACTGGGACACTCCTAATTCCCTAGTAGGTGGGGCACTTCTAATCCCCGAGACTTACGGCTTCTCTATTTGTCTCCACAGCAGGATGTGCTCCATTCGACTGCCGGAGAGTACTGAGCCGTTTCGAACAGGAGGAGAATATATAGGAGGTCTGCAGTGGGCGGGGCTCACGCTCAACACTGCAGTGTCGATGTTTTTGACTCTCCAAACTAATCCTACATTTGTGATGTGTCTACTCGACATGGTGTGTGCATCACAATGTGGACAAACACACAGGTAAGTATCATGGTGTTTATTTAAAGCATTAAAATGTTTGCTTTGATCTTTCTCCCATTCCTGTTTAGTGATGTGTCTGAAACAAGTTTCGGTAATCAACTTGTGGGCCCCAAACAACACACACACCACAACAAAGTCCCCAGAAGGCCCACGAATGATGGGACGCCACCCAGACGGACTGGAGGCACAGGCTTGGTTAGGATTCGGGTTAGGGTTAGGATTGGGGGAAGGGGAATGCACAGTCCGTCTGCAGCCCGCCCGGGCGACGCCCACACCAACCCCGGAACCCCCCGAAGACCCCGAAAGATGCGCATGCTGCGTCAGACACTCACAGCCAAATTAGTGACGGGCATGACTGGCCCTGCCATCCAGCGACGCGTTTCGGTCTCTTGACCTCTTCAGGCTGGCTTTGCACTGATTGCAGGACAAAATCGTCTTTTTCACTGCAAGTCTATGCCTACTGGGACACTCCTAATTCCCTAGTAGGTGGGGCACTTCTAATCCCCGAGACTTACGGCTTCTCTATTTGTCTCCACAGCAGGATGTGCTCCATTCGACTGCCGGAGAGTACTGAGCCGTTTCGAACAGGAGGAGAATATATAGGAGGTCTGCAGTGGGCGGGGCTCACGCTCAACACTGCAGTGTCGATGTTTTTGACTCTCCAAACTAATCCTACATTTGTGATGTGTCTACTCGACATGGTGTGTGCATCACAATGTGGACAAACACACAGGTAAGTATCATGGTGTTTATTTAAAGCATTAAAATGTTTGCTTTGATCTTTCTCCCATTCCTGTTTAGTGATGTGTCTGAAACAAGTTTCGGTAATCAACTTGTGGGCCCCAAACAACACACACACCACAACAAAGTCCCCAGAAGGCCCACGAATGATGGGACGCCACCCAGACGGACTGGAGGCACAGGCTTGGTTAGGATTCGGGTTAGGGTTAGGATTGGGGGAAGGGGAATGCACAGTCCGTCTGCAGCCCGCCCGGGCGACGCCCACACCAACCCCGGAACCCCCCGAAGACCCCGAAAGATGCGCATGCTGCGTCAGACACTCACAGCCAAATTAGTGACGGGCATGACTGGCCCTGCCATCCAGCGACGCGTTTCGGTCTCTTGACCTCTTCAGGCTGGCTTTGCACTGATTGCAGGACAAAATCGTCTTTTTCACTGCAAGTCTATGCCTACTGGGACACTCCTAATTCCCTAGTAGGTGGGGCACTTCTAATCCCCGAGACTTACGGCTTCTCTATTTGTCTCCACAGCAGGATGTGCTCCATTCGACTGCCGGAGAGTACTGAGCCGTTTCGAACAGGAGGAGAATATATAGGAGGTCTGCAGTGGGCGGGGCTCACGCTCAACACTGCAGTGTCGATGTTTTTGACTCTCCAAACTAATCCTACATTTGTGATGTGTCTACTCGACATGGTGTGTGCATCACAATGTGGACAAACACACAGGTAAGTATCATGGTGTTTATTTAAAGCATTAAAATGTTTGCTTTGATCTTTCTCCCATTCCTGTTTAGTGATGTGTCTGAAACAAGTTTCGGTAATCAACTTGTGGGCCCCAAACAACACACACACCACAACAAAGTCCCCAGAAGGCCCACGAATGATGGGACGCCACCCAGACGGACTGGAGGCACAGGCTTGGTTAGGATTCGGGTTAGGGTTAGGATTGGGGGAAGGGGAATGCACAGTCCGTCTGCAGCCCGCCCGGGCGACGCCCACACCAACCCCGGAACCCCCCGAAGACCCCGAAAGATGCGCATGCTGCGTCAGACACTCACAGCCAAATTAGTGACGGGCATGACTGGCCCTGCCATCCAGCGACGCGTTTCGGTCTCTTGACCTCTTCAGGCTGGCTTTGCACTGATTGCAGGACAAAATCGTCTTTTTCACTGCAAGTCTATGCCTACTGGGACACTCCTAATTCCCTAGTAGGTGGGGCACTTCTAATCCCCGAGACTTACGGCTTCTCTATTTGTCTCCACAGCAGGATGTGCTCCATTCGACTGCCGGAGAGTACTGAGCCGTTTCGAACAGGAGGAGAATATATAGGAGGTCTGCAGTGGGCGGGGCTCACGCTCAACACTGCAGTGTCGATGTTTTTGACTCTCCAAACTAATCCTACATTTGTGATGTGTCTACTCGACATGGTGTGTGCATCACAATGTGGACAAACACACAGGTAAGTATCATGGTGTTTATTTAAAGCATTAAAATGTTTGCTTTGATCTTTCTCCCATTCCTGTTTAGTGATGTGTCTGAAACAAGTTTCGGTAATCAACTTGTGGGCCCCAAACAACACACACACCACAACAAAGTCCCCAGAAGGCCCACGAATGATGGGACGCCACCCAGACGGACTGGAGGCACAGGCTTGGTTAGGATTCGGGTTAGGGTTAGGATTGGGGGAAGGGGAATGCACAGTCCGTCTGCAGCCCGCCCGGGCGACGCCCACACCAACCCCGGAACCCCCCGAAGACCCCGAAAGATGCGCATGCTGCGTCAGACACTCACAGCCAAATTAGTGACGGGCATGACTGGCCCTGCCATCCAGCGACGCGTTTCGGTCTCTTGACCTCTTCAGGCTGGCTTTGCACTGATTGCAGGACAAAATCGTCTTTTTCACTGCAAGTCTATGCCTACTGGGACACTCCTAATTCCCTAGTAGGTGGGGCACTTCTAATCCCCGAGACTTACGGCTTCTCTATTTGTCTCCACAGCAGGATGTGCTCCATTCGACTGCCGGAGAGTACTGAGCCGTTTCGAACAGGAGGAGAATATATAGGAGGTCTGCAGTGGGCGGGGCTCACGCTCAACACTGCAGTGTCGATGTTTTTGACTCTCCAAACTAATCCTACATTTGTGATGTGTCTACTCGACATGGTGTGTGCATCACAATGTGGACAAACACACAGGTAAGTATCATGGTGTTTATTTAAAGCATTAAAATGTTTGCTTTGATCTTTCTCCCATTCCTGTTTAGTGATGTGTCTGAAACAAGTTTCGGTAATCAACTTGTGGGCCCCAAACAACACACACACCACAACAAAGTCCCCAGAAGGCCCACGAATGATGGGACGCCACCCAGACGGACTGGAGGCACAGGCTTGGTTAGGATTCGGGTTAGGGTTAGGATTGGGGGAAGGGGAATGCACAGTCCGTCTGCAGCCCGCCCGGGCGACGCCCACACCAACCCCGGAACCCCCCGAAGACCCCGAAAGATGCGCATGCTGCGTCAGACACTCACAGCCAAATTAGTGACGGGCATGACTGGCCCTGCCATCCAGCGACGCGTTTCGGTCTCTTGACCTCTTCAGGCTGGCTTTGCACTGATTGCAGGACAAAATCGTCTTTTTCACTGCAAGTCTATGCCTACTGGGACACTCCTAATTCCCTAGTAGGTGGGGCACTTCTAATCCCCGAGACTTACGGCTTCTCTATTTGTCTCCACAGCAGGATGTGCTCCATTCGACTGCCGGAGAGTACTGAGCCGTTTCGAACAGGAGGAGAATATATAGGAGGTCTGCAGTGGGCGGGGCTCACGCTCAACACTGCAGTGTCGATGTTTTTGACTCTCCAAACTAATCCTACATTTGTGATGTGTCTACTCGACATGGTGTGTGCATCACAATGTGGACAAACACACAGGTAAGTATCATGGTGTTTATTTAAAGCATTAAAATGTTTGCTTTGATCTTTCTCCCATTCCTGTTTAGTGATGTGTCTGAAACAAGTTTCGGTAATCAACTTGTGGGCCCCAAACAACACACACACCACAACAAAGTCCCCAGAAGGCCCACGAATGATGGGACGCCACCCAGACGGACTGGAGGCACAGGCTTGGTTAGGATTCGGGTTAGGGTTAGGATTGGGGGAAGGGGAATGCACAGTCCGTCTGCAGCCCGCCCGGGCGACGCCCACACCAACCCCGGAACCCCCCGAAGACCCCGAAAGATGCGCATGCTGCGTCAGACACTCACAGCCAAATTAGTGACGGGCATGACTGGCCCTGCCATCCAGCGACGCGTTTCGGTCTCTTGACCTCTTCAGGCTGGCTTTGCACTGATTGCAGGACAAAATCGTCTTTTTCACTGCAAGTCTATGCCTACTGGGACACTCCTAATTCCCTAGTAGGTGGGGCACTTCTAATCCCCGAGACTTACGGCTTCTCTATTTGTCTCCACAGCAGGATGTGCTCCATTCGACTGCCGGAGAGTACTGAGCCGTTTCGAACAGGAGGAGAATATATAGGAGGTCTGCAGTGGGCGGGGCTCACGCTCAACACTGCAGTGTCGATGTTTTTGACTCTCCAAACTAATCCTACATTTGTGATGTGTCTACTCGACATGGTGTGTGCATCACAATGTGGACAAACACACAGGTAAGTATCATGGTGTTTATTTAAAGCATTAAAATGTTTGCTTTGATCTTTCTCCCATTCCTGTTTAGTGATGTGTCTGAAACAAGTTTCGGTAATCAACTTGTGGGCCCCAAACAACACACACACCACAACAAAGTCCCCAGAAGGCCCACGAATGATGGGACGCCACCCAGACGGACTGGAGGCACAGGCTTGGTTAGGATTCGGGTTAGGGTTAGGATTGGGGGAAGGGGAATGCACAGTCCGTCTGCAGCCCGCCCGGGCGACGCCCACACCAACCCCGGAACCCCCCGAAGACCCCGAAAGATGCGCATGCTGCGTCAGACACTCACAGCCAAATTAGTGACGGGCATGACTGGCCCTGCCATCCAGCGACGCGTTTCGGTCTCTTGACCTCTTCAGGCTGGCTTTGCACTGATTGCAGGACAAAATCGTCTTTTTCACTGCAAGTCTATGCCTACTGGGACACTCCTAATTCCCTAGTAGGTGGGGCACTTCTAATCCCCGAGACTTACGGCTTCTCTATTTGTCTCCACAGCAGGATGTGCTCCATTCGACTGCCGGAGAGTACTGAGCCGTTTCGAACAGGAGGAGAATATATAGGAGGTCTGCAGTGGGCGGGGCTCACGCTCAACACTGCAGTGTCGATGTTTTTGACTCTCCAAACTAATCCTACATTTGTGATGTGTCTACTCGACATGGTGTGTGCATCACAATGTGGACAAACACACAGGTAAGTATCATGGTGTTTATTTAAAGCATTAAAATGTTTGCTTTGATCTTTCTCCCATTCCTGTTTAGTGATGTGTCTGAAACAAGTTTCGGTAATCAACTTGTGGGCCCCAAACAACACACACACCACAACAAAGTCCCCAGAAGGCCCACGAATGATGGGACGCCACCCAGACGGACTGGAGGCACAGGCTTGGTTAGGATTCGGGTTAGGGTTAGGATTGGGGGAAGGGGAATGCACAGTCCGTCTGCAGCCCGCCCGGGCGACGCCCACACCAACCCCGGAACCCCCCGAAGACCCCGAAAGATGCGCATGCTGCGTCAGACACTCACAGCCAAATTAGTGACGGGCATGACTGGCCCTGCCATCCAGCGACGCGTTTCGGTCTCTTGACCTCTTCAGGCTGGCTTTGCACTGATTGCAGGACAAAATCGTCTTTTTCACTGCAAGTCTATGCCTACTGGGACACTCCTAATTCCCTAGTAGGTGGGGCACTTCTAATCCCCGAGGCTTACGGCTTCTCTATTTGTCTCCACAGCAGGATGTGCTCCATTCGACTGCCGGAGAGTACTGAGCCGTTTCGAACAGGAGGAGAATATATAGGAGGTCTGCAGTGGGCGGGGCTCACGCTCAACACTGCAGTGTCGATGTTTTTGACTCTCCAAACTAATCCTACATTTGTGATGTGTCTACTCGACATGGTGTGTGCATCACAATGTGGACAAACACACAGGTAAGTATCATGGTGTTTATTTAAAGCATTAAAATGTTTGCTTTGATCTTTCTCCCATTCCTGTTTAGTGATGTGTCTGAAACAAGTTTCGGTAATCAACTTGTGGGCCCCAAACAACACACACACCACAACAAAGTCCCCAGAAGGCCCACGAATGATGGGACGCCACCCAGACGGACTGGAGGCACAGGCTTGGTTAGGATTCGGGTTAGGGTTAGGATTGGGGGAAGGGGAATGCACAGTCCGTCTGCAGCCCGCCCGGGCGACGCCCACACCAACCCCGGAACCCCCCGAAGACCCCGAAAGATGCGCATGCTGCGTCAGACACTCACAGCCAAATTAGTGACGGGCATGACTGGCCCTGCCATCCAGCGACGCGTTTCGGTCTCTTGACCTCTTCAGGCTGGCTTTGCACTGATTGCAGGACAAAATCGTCTTTTTCACTGCAAGTCTATGCCTACTGGGACACTCCTAATTCCCTAGTAGGTGGGGCACTTCTAATCCCCGAGACTTACGGCTTCTCTATTTGTCTCCACAGCAGGATGTGCTCCATTCGACTGCCGGAGAGTACTGAGCCGTTTCGAACAGGAGGAGAATATATAGGAGGTCTGCAGTGGGCGGGGCTCACGCTCAACACTGCAGTGTCGATGTTTTTGACTCTCCAAACTAATCCTACATTTGTGATGTGTCTACTCGACATGGTGTGTGCATCACAATGTGGACAAACACACAGGTAAGTATCATGGTGTTTATTTAAAGCATTAAAATGTTTGCTTTGATCTTTCTCCCATTCCTGTTTAGTGATGTGTCTGAAACAAGTTTCGGTAATCAACTTGTGGGCCCCAAACAACACACACACCACAACAAAGTCCCCAGAAGGCCCACGAATGATGGGACGCCACCCAGACGGACTGGAGGCACAGGCTTGGTTAGGATTCGGGTTAGGGTTAGGATTGGGGGAAGGGGAATGCACAGTCCGTCTGCAGCCCGCCCGGGCGACGCCCACACCAACCCCGGAACCCCCCGAAGACCCCGAAAGATGCGCATGCTGCGTCAGACACTCACAGCCAAATTAGTGACGGGCATGACTGGCCCTGCCATCCAGCGACGCGTTTCGGTCTCTTGACCTCTTCAGGCTGGCTTTGCACTGATTGCAGGACAAAATCGTCTTTTTCACTGCAAGTCTATGCCTACTGGGACACTCCTAATTCCCTAGTAGGTGGGGCACTTCTAATCCCCGAGACTTACGGCTTCTCTATTTGTCTCCACAGCAGGATGTGCTCCATTCGACTGCCGGAGAGTACTGAGCCGTTTCGAACAGGAGGAGAATATATAGGAGGTCTGCAGTGGGCGGGGCTCACGCTCAACACTGCAGTGTCGATGTTTTTGACTCTCCAAACTAATCCTACATTTGTGATGTGTCTACTCGACATGGTGTGTGCATCACAATGTGGACAAACACACAGGTAAGTATCATGGTGTTTATTTAAAGCATTAAAATGTTTGCTTTGATCTTTCTCCCATTCCTGTTTAGTGATGTGTCTGAAACAAGTTTCGGTAATCAACTTGTGGGCCCCAAACAACACACACACCACAACAAAGTCCCCAGAAGGCCCACGAATGATGGGACGCCACCCAGACGGACTGGAGGCACAGGCTTGGTTAGGATTCGGGTTAGGGTTAGGATTGGGGGAAGGGGAATGCACAGTCCGTCTGCAGCCCGCCCGGGCGACGCCCACACCAACCCCGGAACCCCCCGAAGACCCCGAAAGATGCGCATGCTGCGTCAGACACTCACAGCCAAATTAGTGACGGGCATGACTGGCCCTGCCATCCAGCGACGCGTTTCGGTCTCTTGACCTCTTCAGGCTGGCTTTGCACTGATTGCAGGACAAAATCGTCTTTTTCACTGCAAGTCTATGCCTACTGGGACACTCCTAATTCCCTAGTAGGTGGGGCACTTCTAATCCCCGAGACTTACGGCTTCTCTATTTGTCTCCACAGCAGGATGTGCTCCATTCGACTGCCGGAGAGTACTGAGCCGTTTCGAACAGGAGGAGAATATATAGGAGGTCTGCAGTGGGCGGGGCTCACGCTCAACACTGCAGTGTCGATGTTTTTGACTCTCCAAACTAATCCTACATTTGTGATGTGTCTACTCGACATGGTGTGTGCATCACAATGTGGACAAACACACAGGTAAGTATCATGGTGTTTATTTAAAGCATTAAAATGTTTGCTTTGATCTTTCTCCCATTCCTGTTTAGTGATGTGTCTGAAACAAGTTTCGGTAATCAACTTGTGGGCCCCAAACAACACACACACCACAACAAAGTCCCCAGAAGGCCCACGAATGATGGGACGCCACCCAGACGGACTGGAGGCACAGGCTTGGTTAGGATTCGGGTTAGGGTTAGGATTGGGGGAAGGGGAATGCACAGTCCGTCTGCAGCCCGCCCGGGCGACGCCCACACCAACCCCGGAACCCCCCGAAGACCCCGAAAGATGCGCATGCTGCGTCAGACACTCACAGCCAAATTAGTGACGGGCATGACTGGCCCTGCCATCCAGCGACGCGTTTCGGTCTCTTGACCTCTTCAGGCTGGCTTTGCACTGATTGCAGGACAAAATCGTCTTTTTCACTGCAAGTCTATGCCTACTGGGACACTCCTAATTCCCTAGTAGGTGGGGCACTTCTAATCCCCGAGACTTACGGCTTCTCTATTTGTCTCCACAGCAGGATGTGCTCCATTCGACTGCCGGAGAGTACTGAGCCGTTTCGAACAGGAGGAGAATATATAGGAGGTCTGCAGTGGGCGGGGCTCACGCTCAACACTGCAGTGTCGATGTTTTTGACTCTCCAAACTAATCCTACATTTGTGATGTGTCTACTCGACATGGTGTGTGCATCACAATGTGGACAAACACACAGGTAAGTATCATGGTGTTTATTTAAAGCATTAAAATGTTTGCTTTGATCTTTCTCCCATTCCTGTTTAGTGATGTGTCTGAAACAAGTTTCGGTAATCAACTTGTGGGCCCCAAACAACACACACACCACAACAAAGTCCCCAGAAGGCCCACGAATGATGGGACGCCACCCAGACGGACTGGAGGCACAGGCTTGGTTAGGATTCGGGTTAGGGTTAGGATTGGGGGAAGGGGAATGCACAGTCCGTCTGCAGCCCGCCCGGGCGACGCCCACACCAACCCCGGAACCCCCCGAAGACCCCGAAAGATGCGCATGCTGCGTCAGACACTCACAGCCAAATTAGTGACGGGCATGACTGGCCCTGCCATCCAGCGACGCGTTTCGGTCTCTTGACCTCTTCAGGCTGGCTTTGCACTGATTGCAGGACAAAATCGTCTTTTTCACTGCAAGTCTATGCCTACTGGGACACTCCTAATTCCCTAGTAGGTGGGGCACTTCTAATCCCCGAGACTTACGGCTTCTCTATTTGTCTCCACAGCAGGATGTGCTCCATTCGACTGCCGGAGAGTACTGAGCCGTTTCGAACAGGAGGAGAATATATAGGAGGTCTGCAGTGGGCGGGGCTCACGCTCAACACTGCAGTGTCGATGTTTTTGACTCTCCAAACTAATCCTACATTTGTGATGTGTCTACTCGACATGGTGTGTGCATCACAATGTGGACAAACACACAGGTAAGTATCATGGTGTTTATTTAAAGCATTAAAATGTTTGCTTTGATCTTTCTCCCATTCCTGTTTAGTGATGTGTCTGAAACAAGTTTCGGTAATCAACTTGTGGGCCCCAAACAACACACACACCACAACAAAGTCCCCAGAAGGCCCACGAATGATGGGACGCCACCCAGACGGACTGGAGGCACAGGCTTGGTTAGGATTCGGGTTAGGGTTAGGATTGGGGGAAGGGGAATGCACAGTCCGTCTGCAGCCCGCCCGGGCGACGCCCACACCAACCCCGGAACCCCCCGAAGACCCCGAAAGATGCGCATGCTGCGTCAGACACTCACAGCCAAATTAGTGACGGGCATGACTGGCCCTGCCATCCAGCGACGCGTTTCGGTCTCTTGACCTCTTCAGGCTGGCTTTGCACTGATTGCAGGACAAAATCGTCTTTTTCACTGCAAGTCTATGCCTACTGGGACACTCCTAATTCCCTAGTAGGTGGGGCACTTCTAATCCCCGAGACTTACGGCTTCTCTATTTGTCTCCACAGCAGGATGTGCTCCATTCGACTGCCGGAGAGTACTGAGCCGTTTCGAACAGGAGGAGAATATATAGGAGGTCTGCAGTGGGCGGGGCTCACGCTCAACACTGCAGTGTCGATGTTTTTGACTCTCCAAACTAATCCTACATTTGTGATGTGTCTACTCGACATGGTGTGTGCATCACAATGTGGACAAACACACAGGTAAGTATCATGGTGTTTATTTAAAGCATTAAAATGTTTGCTTTGATCTTTCTCCCATTCCTGTTTAGTGATGTGTCTGAAACAAGTTTCGGTAATCAACTTGTGGGCCCCAAACAACACACACACCACAACAAAGTCCCCAGAAGGCCCACGAATGATGGGACGCCACCCAGACGGACTGGAGGCACAGGCTTGGTTAGGATTCGGGTTAGGGTTAGGATTGGGGGAAGGGGAATGCACAGTCCGTCTGCAGCCCGCCCGGGCGACGCCCACACCAACCCCGGAACCCCCCGAAGACCCCGAAAGATGCGCATGCTGCGTCAGACACTCACAGCCAAATTAGTGACGGGCATGACTGGCCCTGCCATCCAGCGACGCGTTTCGGTCTCTTGACCTCTTCAGGCTGGCTTTGCACTGATTGCAGGACAAAATCGTCTTTTTCACTGCAAGTCTATGCCTACTGGGACACTCCTAATTCCCTAGTAGGTGGGGCACTTCTAATCCCCGAGACTTACGGCTTCTCTATTTGTCTCCACAGCAGGATGTGCTCCATTCGACTGCCGGAGAGTACTGAGCCGTTTCGAACAGGAGGAGAATATATAGGAGGTCTGCAGTGGGCGGGGCTCACGCTCAACACTGCAGTGTCGATGTTTTTGACTCTCCAAACTAATCCTACATTTGTGATGTGTCTACTCGACATGGTGTGTGCATCACAATGTGGACAAACACACAGGTAAGTATCATGGTGTTTATTTAAAGCATTAAAATGTTTGCTTTGATCTTTCTCCCATTCCTGTTTAGTGATGTGTCTGAAACAAGTTTCGGTAATCAACTTGTGGGCCCCAAACAACACACACACCACAACAAAGTCCCCAGAAGGCCCACGAATGATGGGACGCCACCCAGACGGACTGGAGGCACAGGCTTGGTTAGGATTCGGGTTAGGGTTAGGATTGGGGGAAGGGGAATGCACAGTCCGTCTGCAGCCCGCCCGGGCGACGCCCACACCAACCCCGGAACCCCCCGAAGACCCCGAAAGATGCGCATGCTGCGTCAGACACTCACAGCCAAATTAGTGACGGGCATGACTGGCCCTGCCATCCAGCGACGCGTTTCGGTCTCTTGACCTCTTCAGGCTGGCTTTGCACTGATTGCAGGACAAAATCGTCTTTTTCACTGCAAGTCTATGCCTACTGGGACACTCCTAATTCCCTAGTAGGTGGGGCACTTCTAATCCCCGAGACTTACGGCTTCTCTATTTGTCTCCACAGCAGGATGTGCTCCATTCGACTGCCGGAGAGTACTGAGCCGTTTCGAACAGGAGGAGAATATATAGGAGGTCTGCAGTGGGCGGGGCTCACGCTCAACACTGCAGTGTCGATGTTTTTGACTCTCCAAACTAATCCTACATTTGTGATGTGTCTACTCGACATGGTGTGTGCATCACAATGTGGACAAACACACAGGTAAGTATCATGGTGTTTATTTAAAGCATTAAAATGTTTGCTTTGATCTTTCTCCCATTCCTGTTTAGTGATGTGTCTGAAACAAGTTTCGGTAATCAACTTGTGGGCCCCAAACAACACACACACCACAACAAAGTCCCCAGAAGGCCCACGAATGATGGGACGCCACCCAGACGGACTGGAGGCACAGGCTTGGTTAGGATTCGGGTTAGGGTTAGGATTGGGGGAAGGGGAATGCACAGTCCGTCTGCAGCCCGCCCGGGCGACGCCCACACCAACCCCGGAACCCCCCGAAGACCCCGAAAGATGCGCATGCTGCGTCAGACACTCACAGCCAAATTAGTGACGGGCATGACTGGCCCTGCCATCCAGCGACGCGTTTCGGTCTCTTGACCTCTTCAGGCTGGCTTTGCACTGATTGCAGGACAAAATCGTCTTTTTCACTGCAAGTCTATGCCTACTGGGACACTCCTAATTCCCTAGTAGGTGGGGCACTTCTAATCCCCGAGACTTACGGCTTCTCTATTTGTCTCCACAGCAGGATGTGCTCCATTCGACTGCCGGAGAGTACTGAGCCGTTTCGAACAGGAGGAGAATATATAGGAGGTCTGCAGTGGGCGGGGCTCACGCTCAACACTGCAGTGTCGATGTTTTTGACTCTCCAAACTAATCCTACATTTGTGATGTGTCTACTCGACATGGTGTGTGCATCACAATGTGGACAAACACACAGGTAAGTATCATGGTGTTTATTTAAAGCATTAAGATGTTTGCTTTGATCTTTCTCCCATTCCTGTTTAGTGATGTGTCTGAAACAAGTTTCGGTAATCAACTTGTGGGCCCCAAACAACACACACACCACAACAAAGTCCCCAGAAGGCCCACGAATGATGGGACGCCACCCAGACGGACTGGAGGCACAGGCTTGGTTAGGATTCGGGTTAGGGTTAGGATTGGGGGAAGGGGAATGCACAGTCCGTCTGCAGCCCGCCCGGGCGACGCCCACACCAACCCCGGAACCCCCCGAAGACCCCGAAAGATGCGCATGCTGCGTCAGACACTCACAGCCAAATTAGTGACGGGCATGACTGGCCCTGCCATCCAGCGACGCGTTTCGGTCTCTTGACCTCTTCAGGCTGGCTTTGCACTGATTGCAGGACAAAATCGTCTTTTTCACTGCAAGTCTATGCCTACTGGGACACTCCTAATTCCCTAGTAGGTGGGGCACTTCTAATCCCCGAGACTTACGGCTTCTCTATTTGTCTCCACAGCAGGATGTGCTCCATTCGACTGCCGGAGAGTACTGAGCCGTTTCGAACAGGAGGAGAATATATAGGAGGTCTGCAGTGGGCGGGGCTCACGCTCAACACTGCAGTGTCGATGTTTTTGACTCTCCAAACTAATCCTACATTTGTGATGTGTCTACTCGACATGGTGTGTGCATCACAATGTGGACAAACACACAGGTAAGTATCATGGTGTTTATTTAAAGCATTAAAATGTTTGCTTTGATCTTTCTCCCATTCCTGTTTAGTGATGTGTCTGAAACAAGTTTCGGTAATCAACTTGTGGGCCCCAAACAACACACACACCACAACAAAGTCCCCAGAAGGCCCACGAATGATGGGACGCCACCCAGACGGACTGGAGGCACAGGCTTGGTTAGGATTCGGGTTAGGGTTAGGATTGGGGGAAGGGGAATGCACAGTCCGTCTGCAGCCCGCCCGGGCGACGCCCACACCAACCCCGGAACCCCCCGAAGACCCCGAAAGATGCGCATGCTGCGTCAGACACTCACAGCCAAATTAGTGACGGGCATGACTGGCCCTGCCATCCAGCGACGCGTTTCGGTCTCTTGACCTCTTCAGGCTGGCTTTGCACTGATTGCAGGACAAAATCGTCTTTTTCACTGCAAGTCTATGCCTACTGGGACACTCCTAATTCCCTAGTAGGTGGGGCACTTCTAATCCCCGAGACTTACGGCTTCTCTATTTGTCTCCACAGCAGGATGTGCTCCATTCGACTGCCGGAGAGTACTGAGCCGTTTCGAACAGGAGGAGAATATATAGGAGGTCTGCAGTGGGCGGGGCTCACGCTCAACACTGCAGTGTCGATGTTTTTGACTCTCCAAACTAATCCTACATTTGTGATGTGTCTACTCGACATGGTGTGTGCATCACAATGTGGACAAACACACAGGTAAGTATCATGGTGTTTATTTAAAGCATTAAAATGTTTGCTTTGATCTTTCTCCCATTCCTGTTTAGTGATGTGTCTGAAACAAGTTTCGGTAATCAACTTGTGGGCCCCAAACAACACACACACCACAACAAAGTCCCCAGAAGGCCCACGAATGATGGGACGCCACCCAGACGGACTGGAGGCACAGGCTTGGTTAGGATTCGGGTTAGGGTTAGGATTGGGGGAAGGGGAATGCACAGTCCGTCTGCAGCCCGCCCGGGCGACGCCCACACCAACCCCGGAACCCCCCGAAGACCCCGAAAGATGCGCATGCTGCGTCAGACACTCACAGCCAAATTAGTGACGGGCATGACTGGCCCTGCCATCCAGCGACGCGTTTCGGTCTCTTGACCTCTTCAGGCTGGCTTTGCACTGATTGCAGGACAAAATCGTCTTTTTCACTGCAAGTCTATGCCTACTGGGACACTCCTAATTCCCTAGTAGGTGGGGCACTTCTAATCCCCGAGACTTACGGCTTCTCTATTTGTCTCCACAGCAGGATGTGCTCCATTCGACTGCCGGAGAGTACTGAGCCGTTTCGAACAGGAGGAGAATATATAGGAGGTCTGCAGTGGGCGGGGCTCACGCTCAACACTGCAGTGTCGATGTTTTTGACTCTCCAAACTAATCCTACATTTGTGATGTGTCTACTCGACATGGTGTGTGCATCACAATGTGGACAAACACACAGGTAAGTATCATGGTGTTTATTTAAAGCATTAAAATGTTTGCTTTGATCTTTCTCCCATTCCTGTTTAGTGATGTGTCTGAAACAAGTTTCGGTAATCAACTTGTGGGCCCCAAACAACACACACACCACAACAAAGTCCCCAGAAGGCCCACGAATGATGGGACGCCACCCAGACGGACTGGAGGCACAGGCTTGGTTAGGATTCGGGTTAGGGTTAGGATTGGGGGAAGGGGAATGCACAGTCCGTCTGCAGCCCGCCCGGGCGACGCCCACACCAACCCCGGAACCCCCCGAAGACCCCGAAAGATGCGCATGCTGCGTCAGACACTCACAGCCAAATTAGTGACGGGCATGACTGGCCCTGCCATCCAGCGACGCGTTTCGGTCTCTTGACCTCTTCAGGCTGGCTTTGCACTGATTGCAGGACAAAATCGTCTTTTTCACTGCAAGTCTATGCCTACTGGGACACTCCTAATTCCCTAGTAGGTGGGGCACTTCTAATCCCCGAGACTTACGGCTTCTCTATTTGTCTCCACAGCAGGATGTGCTCCATTCGACTGCCGGAGAGTACTGAGCCGTTTCGAACAGGAGGAGAATATATAGGAGGTCTGCAGTGGGCGGGGCTCACGCTCAACACTGCAGTGTCGATGTTTTTGACTCTCCAAACTAATCCTACATTTGTGATGTGTCTACTCGACATGGTGTGTGCATCACAATGTGGACAAACACACAGGTAAGTATCATGGTGTTTATTTAAAGCATTAAAATGTTTGCTTTGATCTTTCTCCCATTCCTGTTTAGTGATGTGTCTGAAACAAGTTTCGGTAATCAACTTGTGGGCCCCAAACAACACACACACCACAACAAAGTCCCCAGAAGGCCCACGAATGATGGGACGCCACCCAGACGGACTGGAGGCACAGGCTTGGTTAGGATTCGGGTTAGGGTTAGGATTGGGGGAAGGGGAATGCACAGTCCGTCTGCAGCCCGCCCGGGCGACGCCCACACCAACCCCGGAACCCCCCGAAGACCCCGAAAGATGCGCATGCTGCGTCAGACACTCACAGCCAAATTAGTGACGGGCATGACTGGCCCTGCCATCCAGCGACGCGTTTCGGTCTCTTGACCTCTTCAGGCTGGCTTTGCACTGATTGCAGGACAAAATCGTCTTTTTCACTGCAAGTCTATGCCTACTGGGACACTCCTAATTCCCTAGTAGGTGGGGCACTTCTAATCCCCGAGACTTACGGCTTCTCTATTTGTCTCCACAGCAGGATGTGCTCCATTCGACTGCCGGAGAGTACTGAGCCGTTTCGAACAGGAGGAGAATATATAGGAGGTCTGCAGTGGGCGGGGCTCACGCTCAACACTGCAGTGTCGATGTTTTTGACTCTCCAAACTAATCCTACATTTGTGATGTGTCTACTCGACATGGTGTGTGCATCACAATGTGGACAAACACACAGGTAAGTATCATGGTGTTTATTTAAAGCATTAAAATGTTTGCTTTGATCTTTCTCCCATTCCTGTTTAGTGATGTGTCTGAAACAAGTTTCGGTAATCAACTTGTGGGCCCCAAACAACACACACACCACAACAAAGTCCCCAGAAGGCCCACGAATGATGGGACGCCACCCAGACGGACTGGAGGCACAGGCTTGGTTAGGATTCGGGTTAGGGTTAGGATTGGGGGAAGGGGAATGCACAGTCCGTCTGCAGCCCGCCCGGGCGACGCCCACACCAACCCCGGAACCCCCCGAAGACCCCGAAAGATGCGCATGCTGCGTCAGACACTCACAGCCAAATTAGTGACGGGCATGACTGGCCCTGCCATCCAGCGACGCGTTTCGGTCTCTTGACCTCTTCAGGCTGGCTTTGCACTGATTGCAGGACAAAATCGTCTTTTTCACTGCAAGTCTATGCCTACTGGGACACTCCTAATTCCCTAGTAGGTGGGGCACTTCTAATCCCCGAGACTTACGGCTTCTCTATTTGTCTCCACAGCAGGATGTGCTCCATTCGACTGCCGGAGAGTACTGAGCCGTTTCGAACAGGAGGAGAATATATAGGAGGTCTGCAGTGGGCGGGGCTCACGCTCAACACTGCAGTGTCGATGTTTTTGACTCTCCAAACTAATCCTACATTTGTGATGTGTCTACTCGACATGGTGTGTGCATCACAATGTGGACAAACACACAGGTAAGTATCATGGTGTTTATTTAAAGCATTAAAATGTTTGCTTTGATCTTTCTCCCATTCCTGTTTAGTGATGTGTCTGAAACAAGTTTCGGTAATCAACTTGTGGGCCCCAAACAACACACACACCACAACAAAGTCCCCAGAAGGCCCACGAATGATGGGACGCCACCCAGACGGACTGGAGGCACAGGCTTGGTTAGGATTCGGGTTAGGGTTAGGATTGGGGGAAGGGGAATGCACAGTCCGTCTGCAGCCCGCCCGGGCGACGCCCACACCAACCCCGGAACCCCCCGAAGACCCCGAAAGATGCGCATGCTGCGTCAGACACTCACAGCCAAATTAGTGACGGGCATGACTGGCCCTGCCATCCAGCGACGCGTTTCGGTCTCTTGACCTCTTCAGGCTGGCTTTGCACTGATTGCAGGACAAAATCGTCTTTTTCACTGCAAGTCTATGCCTACTGGGACACTCCTAATTCCCTAGTAGGTGGGGCACTTCTAATCCCCGAGACTTACGGCTTCTCTATTTGTCTCCACAGCAGGATGTGCTCCATTCGACTGCCGGAGAGTACTGAGCCGTTTCGAACAGGAGGAGAATATATAGGAGGTCTGCAGTGGGCGGGGCTCACGCTCAACACTGCAGTGTCGATGTTTTTGACTCTCCAAACTAATCCTACATTTGTGATGTGTCTACTCGACATGGTGTGTGCATCACAATGTGGACAAACACACAGGTAAGTATCATGGTGTTTATTTAAAGCATTAAAATGTTTGCTTTGATCTTTCTCCCATTCCTGTTTAGTGATGTGTCTGAAACAAGTTTCGGTAATCAACTTGTGGGCCCCAAACAACACACACACCACAACAAAGTCCCCAGAAGGCCCACGAATGATGGGACGCCACCCAGACGGACTGGAGGCACAGGCTTGGTTAGGATTCGGGTTAGGGTTAGGATTGGGGGAAGGGGAATGCACAGTCCGTCTGCAGCCCGCCCGGGCGACGCCCACACCAACCCCGGAACCCCC
Organism: Nerophis ophidion; assembly: GCF_033978795.1. Taxonomy (NCBI): domain Eukaryota; kingdom Metazoa; phylum Chordata; class Actinopteri; order Syngnathiformes; family Syngnathidae; genus Nerophis; species Nerophis ophidion. Next base: position 4,757 of record NW_026907307.1, on the reverse strand, counting down.
CGAAGACCCCGAAAGATGCGCATGCTGCGTCAGACACTCACAGCCAAATTAGTGACGGGCATGACTGGCCCTGCCATCCAGCGACGCGTTTCGGTCTCTTGACCTCTTCAGGCTGGCTTTGCACTGATTGCAGGACAAAATCGTCTTTTTCACTGCAAGTCTATGCCTACTGGGACACTCCTAATTCCCTAGTAGGTGGGGCACTTCTAATCCCCGAGACTTACGGCTTCTCTATTTGTCTCCACAGCAGGATGTGCTCCATTCGACTGCCGGAGAGTACTGAGCCGTTTCGAACAGGAGGAGAATATATAGGAGGTCTGCAGTGGGCGGGGCTCACGCTCAACACTGCAGTGTCGATGTTTTTGACTCTCCAAACTAATCCTACATTTGTGATGTGTCTACTCGACATGGTGTGTGCATCACAATGTGGACAAACACACAGGTAAGTATCATGGTGTTTATTTAAAGCATTAAAATGTTTGCTTTGATCTTTCTCCCATTCCTGTTTAGTGATGTGTCTGAAACAAGTTTCGGTAATCAACTTGTGGGCCCCAAACAACACACACACCACAACAAAGTCCCCAGAAGGCCCACGAATGATGGGACGCCACCCAGACGGACTGGAGGCACAGGCTTGGTTAGGATTCGGGTTAGGGTTAGGATTGGGGGAAGGGGAATGCACAGTCCGTCTGCAGCCCGCCCGGGCGACGCCCACACCAACCCCGGAACCCCCCGAAGACCCCGAAAGATGCGCATGCTGCGTCAGACACTCACAGCCAAATTAGTGACGGGCATGACTGGCCCTGCCATCCAGCGACGCGTTTCGGTCTCTTGACCTCTTCAGGCTGGCTTTGCACTGATTGCAGGACAAAATCGTCTTTTTCACTGCAAGTCTATGCCTACTGGGACACTCCTAATTCCCTAGTAGGTGGGGCACTTCTAATCCCCGAGACTTACGGCTTCTCTATTTGTCTCCACAGCAGGATGTGCTCCATTCGACTGCCGGAGAGTACTGAGCCGTTTCGAACAGGAGGAGAATATATAGGAGGTCTGCAGTGGGCGGGGCTCACGCTCAACACTGCAGTGTCGATGTTTTTGACTCTCCAAACTAATCCTACATTTGTGATGTGTCTACTCGACATGGTGTGTGCATCACAATGTGGACAAACACACAGGTAAGTATCATGGTGTTTATTTAAAGCATTAAAATGTTTGCTTTGATCTTTCTCCCATTCCTGTTTAGTGATGTGTCTGAAACAAGTTTCGGTAATCAACTTGTGGGCCCCAAACAACACACACACCACAACAAAGTCCCCAGAAGGCCCACGAATGATGGGACGCCACCCAGACGGACTGGAGGCACAGGCTTGGTTAGGATTCGGGTTAGGGTTAGGATTGGGGGAAGGGGAATGCACAGTCCGTCTGCAGCCCGCCCGGGCGACGCCCACACCAACCCCGGAACCCCCCGAAGACCCCGAAAGATGCGCATGCTGCGTCAGACACTCACAGCCAAATTAGTGACGGGCATGACTGGCCCTGCCATCCAGCGACGCGTTTCGGTCTCTTGACCTCTTCAGGCTGGCTTTGCACTGATTGCAGGACAAAATCGTCTTTTTCACTGCAAGTCTATGCCTACTGGGACACTCCTAATTCCCTAGTAGGTGGGGCACTTCTAATCCCCGAGACTTACGGCTTCTCTATTTGTCTCCACAGCAGGATGTGCTCCATTCGACTGCCGGAGAGTACTGAGCCGTTTCGAACAGGAGGAGAATATATAGGAGGTCTGCAGTGGGCGGGGCTCACGCTCAACACTGCAGTGTCGATGTTTTTGACTCTCCAAACTAATCCTACATTTGTGATGTGTCTACTCGACATGGTGTGTGCATCACAATGTGGACAAACACACAGGTAAGTATCATGGTGTTTATTTAAAGCATTAAAATGTTTGCTTTGATCTTTCTCCCATTCCTGTTTAGTGATGTGTCTGAAACAAGTTTCGGTAATCAACTTGTGGGCCCCAAACAACACACACACCACAACAAAGTCCCCAGAAGGCCCACGAATGATGGGACGCCACCCAGACGGACTGGAGGCACAGGCTTGGTTAGGATTCGGGTTAGGGTTAGGATTGGGGGAAGGGGAATGCACAGTCCGTCTGCAGCCCGCCCGGGCGACGCCCACACCAACCCCGGAACCCCCCGAAGACCCCGAAAGATGCGCATGCTGCGTCAGACACTCACAGCCAAATTAGTGACGGGCATGACTGGCCCTGCCATCCAGCGACGCGTTTCGGTCTCTTGACCTCTTCAGGCTGGCTTTGCACTGATTGCAGGACAAAATCGTCTTTTTCACTGCAAGTCTATGCCTACTGGGACACTCCTAATTCCCTAGTAGGTGGGGCACTTCTAATCCCCGAGACTTACGGCTTCTCTATTTGTCTCCACAGCAGGATGTGCTCCATTCGACTGCCGGAGAGTACTGAGCCGTTTCGAACAGGAGGAGAATATATAGGAGGTCTGCAGTGGGCGGGGCTCACGCTCAACACTGCAGTGTCGATGTTTTTGACTCTCCAAACTAATCCTACATTTGTGATGTGTCTACTCGACATGGTGTGTGCATCACAATGTGGACAAACACACAGGTAAGTATCATGGTGTTTATTTAAAGCATTAAAATGTTTGCTTTGATCTTTCTCCCATTCCTGTTTAGTGATGTGTCTGAAACAAGTTTCGGTAATCAACTTGTGGGCCCCAAACAACACACACACCACAACAAAGTCCCCAGAAGGCCCACGAATGATGGGACGCCACCCAGACGGACTGGAGGCACAGGCTTGGTTAGGATTCGGGTTAGGGTTAGGATTGGGGAAGGGGAATGCACAGTCCGTCTGCAGCCCGCCCGGGCGACGCCCACACCAACCCCGGAACCCCCCGAAGACCCCGAAAGATGCGCATGCTGCGTCAGACACTCACAGCCAAATTAGTGACGGGCATGACTGGCCCTGCCATCCAGCGACGCGTTTCGGTCTCTTGACCTCTTCAGGCTGGCTTTGCACTGATTGCAGGACAAAATCGTCTTTTTCACTGCAAGTCTATGCCTACTGGGACACTCCTAATTCCCTAGTAGGTGGGGCACTTCTAATCCCCGAGACTTACGGCTTCTCTATTTGTCTCCACAGCAGGATGTGCTCCATTCGACTGCCGGAGAGTACTGAGCCGTTTCGAACAGGAGGAGAATATATAGGAGGTCTGCAGTGGGCGGGGCTCACGCTCAACACTGCAGTGTCGATGTTTTTGACTCTCCAAACTAATCCTACATTTGTGATGTGTCTACTCGACATGGTGTGTGCATCACAATGTGGACAAACACACAGGTAAGTATCATGGTGTTTATTTAAAGCATTAAAATGTTTGCTTTGATCTTTCTCCCATTCCTGTTTAGTGATGTGTCTGAAACAAGTTTCGGTAATCAACTTGTGGGCCCCAAACAACACACACACCACAACAAAGTCCCCAGAAGGCCCACGAATGATGGGACGCCACCCAGACGGACTGGAGGCACAGGCTTGGTTAGGATTCGGGTTAGGGTTAGGATTGGGGGAAGGGGAATGCACAGTCCGTCTGCAGCCCGCCCGGGCGACGCCCACACCAACCCCGGAACCCCCCGAAGACCCCGAAAGATGCGCATGCTGCGTCAGACACTCACAGCCAAATTAGTGACGGGCATGACTGGCCCTGCCATCCAGCGACGCGTTTCGGTCTCTTGACCTCTTCAGGCTGGCTTTGCACTGATTGCAGGACAAAATCGTCTTTTTCACTGCAAGTCTATGCCTACTGGGACACTCCTAATTCCCTAGTAGGTGGGGCACTTCTAATCCCCGAGACTTACGGCTTCTCTATTTGTCTCCACAGCAGGATGTGCTCCATTCGACTGCCGGAGAGTACTGAGCCGTTTCGAACAGGAGGAGAATATATAGGAGGTCTGCAGTGGGCGGGGCTCACGCTCAACACTGCAGTGTCGATGTTTTTGACTCTCCAAACTAATCCTACATTTGTGATGTGTCTACTCGACATGGTGTGTGCATCACAATGTGGACAAACACACAGGTAAGTATCATGGTGTTTATTTAAAGCATTAAAATGTTTGCTTTGATCTTTCTCCCATTCCTGTTTAGTGATGTGTCTGAAACAAGTTTCGGTAATCAACTTGTGGGCCCCAAACAACACACACACCACAACAAAGTCCCCAGAAGGCCCACGAATGATGGGACGCCACCCAGACGGACTGGAGGCACAGGCTTGGTTAGGATTCGGGTTAGGGTTAGGATTGGGGGAAGGGGAATGCACAGTCCGTCTGCAGCCCGCCCGGGCGACGCCCACACCAACCCCGGAACCCCCCGAAGACCCCGAAAGATGCGCATGCTGCGTCAGACACTCACAGCCAAATTAGTGACGGGCATGACTGGCCCTGCCATCCAGCGACGCGTTTCGGTCTCTTGACCTCTTCAGGCTGGCTTTGCACTGATTGCAGGACAAAATCGTCTTTTTCACTGCAAGTCTATGCCTACTGGGACACTCCTAATTCCCTAGTAGGTGGGGCACTTCTAATCCCCGAGACTTACGGCTTCTCTATTTGTCTCCACAGCAGGATGTGCTCCATTCGACTGCCGGAGAGTACTGAGCCGTTTCGAACAGGAGGAGAATATATAGGAGGTCTGCAGTGGGCGGGCTCACGCTCAACACTGCAGTGTCGATGTT
>NW_026907306.1:0-38257 GCF_033978795.1 Nerophis ophidion | reverse complement strand
TAACATTACATGGGAGAAATGACACAGTTACAATATTTGTCAACTTGCAGCCTCCAGCTGATCTTTTAAATTACACACGGACCCAAGCAGGAGTCGAACCCCACACTCTTCAACCTGAGTCAACAGTCTTAACCACTGGGCTATCCTGGGTCTTGATGACACAATTTTTTTTCATACACAAATGTAATCGAGGACTGTGGCCCAGTAAAGTTTGATGAGGTAGAACAAAAGACACACAACCTGAGTGAGATTTGAACCCAGGACTTTTCATTCCAAGTCAGATGTCTTAACCCCTGGTCTATCCTGGGTCTTGTGAAGCGAAGATTGTGTTCTATACACAAATGTAATCGAGGACTCCTGGCTCAGTAAAGTATGACAAGCTTAAACAAAATTTTGTCAACATGAGTGGGATTCGAACCCAGTACCTGTCATTCAGAGTCAGCAGTCTTAACCACTGGGCTATTCTGGGTCTTGATGAGATTTTTTTTTTTTCATACACAAATGTAATCGAGGACTGATGGCCCAGTAAAGTTTGATGAGGAGAACAAAATACAGTGAACCTGAGTGTGACTTGAACCCAGTACTTTTCATTCCGAGTCACATGTCTTAACCCCTGGTCTATCCTGGGTCTTGTGAAGTGAAGATTGTGTTCTATACACAAATGTAATCGAGGACTCCTGGCTCAGTAAAGTATGACAAGCTTAAACTAAATTTTGTCAACATGAGTGGGATTCGAACCCAGTACCTGTCATTCAGAGTCAGCAGTCTTAACCACCGAGCTATCCCTGGTCCTGTGAAGAATGGATTTCTTTCCATACACAAATGTTATCTACGACCCCTGACTCACTGGAGTAAGATGAGGTGGAAAAAATACTGCTGACCGGAGTGGGGTTTGAACTGTGTACAGTTTGTTCTCATGCAACAGTCTTAACCACTGGGCTACTTTCAGTCTTGTAAAGGTAGGATTTTAGTCCATACACAAATGTAATCGATGACTCCCGGCCTTCGTAAAGTATGATGAGGTAAAAAAAAAATACTATCAACCAGAGTGAGGTTTGAACTCAGCACTTTTCATTCAAAGTCAGCAGACTCAACCCCTAGTCTACCCTGGGTCTTGTGACAATAAGATTGTGTTCCATACATAAATGTAATCGAGGACTCCTGGCTCTGTAAAGTATAATGAGGTTGGGAATGGGTGAAAAAAATAGAAGATTAAAATAAAATAAAATAAAATATACTAAAATAAAAATGGTCTAAACCTGGGCCCTGGAGAAGGGGTCCAGACTGAGACCAAGGGAAAAAACAACAACAACTCATAGCCATAGTACACATCCCTCTCACATGTGTGTAAGAGGTAAACATCAAAGAAGACAAAGGACATGAAAGACATTAAAGCAGCGGATACAAGCAGACACTTCTACATCCAGCTATGAATAACAACTAAAAGAAACATAGACACTGTGGTGGTCTCTGCGCTGTTCCACGCCATCGTCCACTGGGGTGGAGGGAGCGTGGCCAGAAACAGGAGCAGACCCAACAAAGCAACCAAGAGAACTGACTCCACTCTAAGCCGCCAACCAACTCTCGGCCAGTGTCCAGTCCGCATGGATGAGCGAGGATACGTCCAAGGAGACTGAGGTGTACGACACCTGCTCACCCAGCCAAGACACCGCCAAGCCTCTCCGTCCCAGCGCTCAGAGCTTGCTCCGCAGACCTGTCCCTTCATCCGCATCTCCTCCAGTCCCTCCAAAGCGACTCCGGTGTGGCAGACACCCAGCAGCTGGTCTCCATGGTCAAAAGGCTCCCGGGAGGAAGATCCAGAAGTCCACAAAAAGCACCACAGAGGTCACGAAAGTGCCACCCCTTGTCACACAGTCCCAAAGGGTCCCGGACCAAAAGGCAAAAAAATATAATAAGACATGAAAACAAGAGGGAAACACAAAATGATGACACAAGAGCACGGAGCTCCTGCCAACAGCAGCCACTACAGCAGCGCCATCTTGGGGGAAAAAAAAAAAAAAAATCAATTGGAGCTGGATTTGAACCCAGTGCGCTTAATTCCAAGTGAGAAGTCTTAACCACTGGACTGTCCTGGGTCTTGTGAAGCTATGATTGTGTTCCATACACAAATGTAATTGAGGACTCCTGGCTCAGTAAAGTATGATGAGTTTGAACAAAATGATGTCAACTAGATTGGCATTCGAAACCAGTACCTCTCATTCAGAGTCCGCAGTCTTAACCACTGAGCTATCCTTGGTCTTGTAAAGAATAGATTTCTTTCCATACACAAATGTTATCTATGCAGTGATTTCCCCCCCAGAAAATGTGTTAGTCGTCACCATCACATCTCCATCTCATCTTTGCCTGGGGGTGGGGGGGCAATAGACTACAGACTGTGGTGAAGTAGGCCGGCTACGTCGCATGAAGAAACTTTGAATTTTGGGTTGTGTTTTCCGCTCCATATATACGATATATATCTCAATAGATTTTAGGTTCAAAGAACTATGAAGTTGTTGCAGGTATGACCACATGGTGGCGATAGTTTCAAAGAACTATGAAGTTGTTGCAGGTATGACCACATGGTGGCGATAGTTTCAAAGAACTATGAAGTTGTTGCAGGTATGACCACATGGTGGCGATAGTTTCAAAGAACTATGAAGTTGTTGCACGTATGACCACATGGTGGCGATAGTTTCAAAGAACAATGAAGTTGTTGCAGGTATGACCACATGGTGGCGATAGTTTCAAAGAACTATGAAGTTGTTGCAGGTATGACCACATGGTGGCGATAGTTTCAAAGAACTATGAAGTTGTTGCAGGTATGACCACATGGTGGCGATAGTTTCAAAGAACTATGAAGTTGTTGCAGGTATGACCACATGGTGGCGATAGTTTCAAAGAACTATGAAGTTGTTGCAGGTATGACCACATGGTGGCGATAGTTTCAAAGAACTATGAAGTTGTTGCACGTATGACCACATGGTGGCGATAGTTTCAAAGAACAATGAAGTTGTTGCAGGTATGACCACATGGTGGCGATAGTTTCAAAGAACTATGAAATTGATGCAGGTATGACCACATGGTGGCGATAGTTTCAAAGAACAATGAAGTTGTTGCAGGTATGACCACATGGTGGCGATAGTTTCAAAGAACTATGAAGTTGTTGCAGGTATGACCACATGGTGGCGATAGTTTCAAAGAACTATGAAGTTGTTGCAGGTATGACCACATGGTGGCGATAGTTTCAAAGAACTATGAAGTTGTTGCAGGTATGACCACATGGTGGCGATAGTTTCAAAGAACTATGAAGTTGTTGCACGTATGACCACATGGTGGCGATAGTTTCAAAGAACAATGAAGTTGTTGCAGGTATGACCACATGGTGGCGATAGTTTCAAAGAACTATGAAGTTGTTGCAGGTATGACCACATGGTGGCGATAGTTTCAAAGAACTATGAAGTTGTTGCAGGTATGACCACATGGTGGCGATAGTTTCAAAGAACTATGAAGTTGTTGCAGGTATGACCACATGGTGGCGATAGAGTGCAGTGGGCGAACTGCAGATGGGAACTACTTCAACATGAGAGGAATAAACATCAAACATGTTGTGGACTCAATTGATGACTTGTTTATTGCTGCAGACAAGCTGGCAGGTATGACAACAACAGGTATGTCACACCTGAGAGACATGGCACACACCAACAACAGGTATGTCACACCTGAGAGACATGGCACACACCAACAACAGGTATTTCACACCTGAGAGACATGGCACACACCAACAACAGGTATTTCACACCTGAGAGACATGGCACACACCAACAACAGGTATGTCACACCTGAGAGACATGGCACAAACCAACAACAGGTATGTCACACCTGAGAGACATGGCACACACCAACAACAGGTATGTCACACCTGAGAGACATGGCACACACCAACTACTCAACAACAGGTATGTAACATTGGTATATTGATCCAGATCATGTAGCAACATAACCCAAAATGCTCAATGGTTAAGGCTGCTGCCTCTCACACGGTACTACTGGGTTCAAATCCACAAGATCTTGTTTTTTGTTTCATCTCTATCATTGTTAAATGATTGCATTTGTATATTAGTGAAAATCATGTCTTGATGGAACCCAGGATACCTCAATGGTCAACACTGTGAGCTTCAAATATGGGGGTACTGGGTTTGAATCCCAATTGGTTTGATATGTAACTTCAGTTCAAAATTGAGCTCCACCTCAATCGTAGTTTACTGGGACAGATGTCACGATTCCATTTATGAAGGAGCCAGACTACACTTCCAACAAGACTCAGGATAGCTCAATGGTTAAGACTGCTGCCTCTCATGCAGAACTACTGGGTTCAAATCCATTTGTAGGAAGAGCTAGTTTTTTGTTTTGCCTTGATCATAGTTCACTGATTGCATTTGTATATGAGTGAAAAACAATACTTAGTGGGACCTGTGATAGCTCAATGGTTAACACTGCTGCCTCACACGCAGTACTACTGGGTTCAAATCCACATCCGGGAAGTTCTTGTTCTTTGTTTTGCCTGATCATAGTTCACTGAGAACATTTGTATATGAGCGAAAACCAAACTTTGTTGGGACCCAGGATAGCTCAATGGTTAACACTGCTGCCTCTCATGCAGAACTACTGGGTTCAAATCCATTGTTAGGAGGCGTTAGTTTTTTGTTTTGCCTTGATCATAGTTCACTGATAACATTTGTATATGAGCGAAAACCAAACTTTGTTGGGACCCAGGATAGCTCAATGGTCAACACTGTGGGCTCCTAATACAGGAGTAGTGAGTTCAAATCCCATACATGGAGTCAGTAATTTGGCAGTATGGCGTCAAGACGACATACATTGTGGGCTGCTTCTTCTCCCCCACGCAGACTAATGTTATGTGCTACTTCTTTGACTAACATATAGTTGAAAAATTAAGTCAACACTAAAGCTAATAATAATCCAAAATAAAATGTCAAATAGTCAATGATGACACCTCAGGGGTTACCTGTGAGTGTGTGTGTGTGTGTGTGTGTAGGAGTGTGTGCGAGTGAGTGTAACTCCTGAGGTGGGTGGGAATAGGATAAATAAAGAGCGTTGACCAATGAGCTCTCCTGGGTACAAATAAAATAAAATAGGTTAATTGTAATTGGATAAAAAAAAAAGTAAATAAAATTATTATTTTAACATTACATGGGAGAAATGACACAGTTACAATATTTGTCAACTTGCAGCCTCCAGCTGATCTTTTAAATTACACATCGACCCAGGCAGGAGTCGAACCCCACACTCTTCAACCAGAGTCAGCAGTCTCAACCACTGGGCTATCCTGGGTCTTGATGAGACAATTTTTTTTCATACACAAATGTAATCGAGGACTGATGGCCCAGTAAAGTTTGATGAGGTAGAACAAAATACAGTCAACCTGAGTGGGACTTGAACCCAGTACTTTTCATTCCGAGTCAGATGTCTTAACCCCTGGTCTATCCTGGGTCTTGTGAAGAGAAGATTGTGTTCTATACACAAATGTAATCGAGGACTCCTGGCTCAGTAAAGTATGACAAGCTTAAACTAAATTTTGTCAACATAAGTGGGATTCGAACCCAGTACCTGTCATTCAGAGTCAGCAGTCTTAACCACTGGGCTATCCTGGGTCTTGATGAGACAATTTATTTTCATATACAAATGTAATCGAGGACTGATGGCCCAGTAAAGTTTGATGAGGTAGAACAAAAGACACACAACCTGAGTGAGATTTGAACCCAGTACTTTTCGTTCCAAGTCAGATGTCTTAACCCCTGGTCTATCCTGGGTCTTGTGAAGAGAAGATTGTGTTCTATACACAAATGTAATCGAGGACTCCTGGCTCAGTAAAGTATGACAAGCTTAAACTAAATTTTGTCAACATAAGTGGGATTCGAACCCAGTACCTGTCATTCAGAGTCAGCAGTCTTAACCACTGGGCTATCCTGGGTCTTGATGAGACAATTTATTTTCATATACAAATGTAATCGAGGACTGATGGCCCAGTAAAGTTTGATGAGGTAGAACAAAATACAGTCAACCTGAGTGGGATTTGAACCCAGTACCTTTCATTCCGAGTCAGATGTCTTAACCCCTGGTCTATCCTGGGTCTTGTGAAGACAAGATTGTGTTCTATACACAAATGTAATCGAGGACTCCTGGCTCAGTAAAGTATGACAAGCTTAAACAATATTTTGTCAACATGAGTGGGATTCGAACCCAGTACCTGTCATTCAGAGTCAGCAGTCTTAACCACTGGGTTATCCTGGGTCTTGATGAGACAATTTATTTTCATACACAAATGTAATCGAGGACTGTGGCCCAGTAAAGTTTGATGAGGTAGAACAAAATACAGTCAACCTGAGTGGGACTTGAACCCAGTACTTCTCATTCCGAGTCAGATGTCTTAACCCCTGGTCTATCCTGGGTCTCTTGAAGAGAAGATTGTGTTCTATACACAAATGTAATCGAGGACTCCTGGCTCAGTAAAGTATGACAAGCTTAAACAAAATTTTGTCAACATGAGTGGGATTCGAACCCAGTACCTGTCATTCAGGGTCAGCGGTCTTAACCACTGCGCTATCCTGGGTCTTGATGAGATATTTTTTTTTTCATACACAAATGTAATCGAGGACTGATGGCCCAGTAAAGTTTGATGAGGTAGAACAAAATGCAGTCAACCTAAGTGGGACTTGAACCCAGTACTTTTCATTCCGAGTCAGATGTCTTAACACCTGGTCTATCCTTGGTCTCGTGAAGAGGAGATTATGTTCTAAAGACAAATGTAATCGAGGACTCCTGGCTCAGTAAAGTATGACAAGCTTAAACTAAATTTTGTCAACATGAGTGGGATTCGAACCCAGTACCTGTCATTCAGAGTCAGCAGTCTTAAACACTGAGCTATCCCTGGTCCTGTGAAGAGAGGATTTATTTCCATACACAAATGTTATCTACGACCCCTGACTCAGTGGAGTAAGATGAGGTGGAAAAAATACTGCTGACCGGAGTGGGGTTTGGACTCTGTACAGTTTGTTCTCATGCAACAGTCTTAACCACTGGGCTACTTTCAGTCTTGTAAAGGTAGGATTTTAGTCCATACACAAATGTAATCGACGACTCCCGGCCTTAGTAAAGTATGATGAGGTAAAAAAAAAAATACTATCAACCAGAGTGAGGTTTGAACTCGGTACTTTTCATTCAAAGTCAGCAGACTCAACCCCTAGTCTACCCTGGGTCTTGTGACAATAAGATTGTGTTCCATACATACATGTAATCGAGGACTCCCTGCTCTGTAAAGTATAATGAGGTTGGGAATGGGTGAAAAAAATAGAAGATTAATATAAAATAAAATATACTAAAAAAAAAATGGTCTAAACCTGGGCCCTGGAGAAGGGGTCCAGACTGAGGCCAAGGGGAAAAACAACAACAACTCATAGCCATAGTACACATCCCTCTCACATGTGTGTAAGAGTTAAACATCAAAGAAGACAAAGGACATGAAAGACATTAAAGCAGCGGATACAAGCAGACACTTCTACATCCAGCTATGAATAACAACTAAAAGAAACATAGACACTGTGGTGGTCTCTGCGCTGTTCCACACCATCGTCCACTGGGGTGGAGGGAGCGTGGCCACAGCAAAAATGTGCTTGCTCATCTGTTGCTTAATCTCGTATCTTGAGAACATTTTGAGCTTCTCATATCTGTCTCATTTTGTGATCAATTGCTTCTCCTTTATTGCTCCTAAGGGACCCTTAGGAGCAATAAAGAAGCTAAAAAGAGACAAGACGTCACTGAGACAAAGGAGGTTGATTTGAGACAACCCTTTGAGCAATATTTGAGAAGTGGGATACACTGACGAGAGCTCCATTGTTCTCAATCATGTCTCATTTATTTGGAAGGATGATCAAAAGAGAAAGAAATGAGATGTGTGAGCAATAAAAGAGATCTTATGTATGTCTTTTTCATGTCTTGATTATTTCTCTTCAATTTATTATCATATCTCAAATTTGAAAATCATGAGAACAAATTGAGAGTGCAATTTAAATATTCATCTGACTTCATTAGAAATAGCACTAAACAAATACTCAAATATTGAAAGGTGTATCACTTTATTTTAAAATATAATTTAAAAATAGATGAAATAACAAAATGTAAATGTAGTAAATTAGTACATACATCATGTACATATTGTCATTTACAATACTTAAGACAACATAGAAAACAATATACAGAAAAGAAAACAAATACAAAAATAAATGAATTTGACCTGAAGTACTCACTTTGTTATTGTGAAAAAGTCAGGTGTAGTTTTTTGAACTCCTTGTTGAGCAAAGCAGGTACCTTAGTTCAAAAAACACTTGACTTCATCTCAGTAAGAAGGTGAGTAAATGACAACATTTCCATTTTTGAAATATTCCAAGCAAAAACTGAAATACATTTATAAAATTGTAACCGTGCTGTCTGGAACTGGTCTACATACCAAAAAATAATCACATTGAAAAGCAGGGATTCTTAACATTTTTAACCTTGGGGCACGACCAACTTTTCCACCACAGAGGGGTCTCAGAATGTTCCACTACAGAGGGGTCTGGGGCCAAATGAAATATAAACACTGAATGAGTCCTTCTACACTAAAGTGGATTACAAGCGAGTACCATTGCGGCCCATATGGACGGACCACAGCTAAGAAACAGATATTTATTGGCGGCTTCCAAGGGGTACTCGCAGCCAAACAGTGGGCCCCAGCCCTAGGATTAAGAAACACTGTTGTAAACAATAGAACAGCCTCCTGCCATAACAATAGAACATTTGCTACACAAATGATCATTGAAACATGTTGAAATTGGTTACAAAAGCTACTAATATACCTGATTATGTAAGCAGTAACGTACTGCGTCATTTTTTTTGGATTTGGAAACAACTTTGAACTGTAAAAGGATATTAGCCGCTAGCTTGTTAGTGAGGTTGCATCACTGCCAAATTTGCTTGGCACAGCACAGCTCAATATGCATTATCACAGTATAACCTGGTACTAAAAGCTACATCATAGGGCCATTTTTGACAACATATACTGCGCAAACCTAGACCAAAATATTGAACATCCTACCATAGAATGAACTTGACAGGTACAAGGGCCTACTTCAAACCCTCTCTGGCCTGACTTTTGTTTACCAAAGCTTTCTTGGGCTTGACCTCCTCAATATCGTCCCAATCAGGAAGGGTACTGCATCTCAGGACATACGCTGCAAGGCAAGAACATAATCATCAGCCATTCGTCATTTTGCCACATCAGTTTCTACAGCTATCAATCAATCAATGTTTATTTATATAGCCCCAAATCACCAATGTCTCAAAGGACTGCACAAATCATTACGACTACAACATCCTCGGAAGAACCCACAAAAGGGCAAGGAAAACTCACACCCAGTGGGCAGGGAGAATTCACATCCAGTGGGACGCCAGTGACAATGCTGACTATGAGAAACCTTGGAGAGGACCGAAAGCAATGGATGTGGAGCGGGTCTAACATGATACTGTGAAAGTTCAATCCATAGTGGCTCCAACACAGCCGCGAGAGTTCAGTTCAAGCGGATCCGAGACAGCAGCGAGAGTCCCGTCCACAGGAAACCATCTCAAGCGGATCAGCAGCGTAGAGATGTCCCCAACCGATACACAGGCGAGCGGTCCATCCTGGGTCTCGACTCTGGACAGCCAGTACTTCATCCATGGTCATCGGACCGGACCCCCTGTGGAGGGGGGGACATAGGAGAAAGAAAAGAAGCGGCAGATCAACTGGTCTAAAAAGGAGGTCTATTTAAAGGCTAGAGTATACAGATGAGTTTTAAGGTGAGACTTAAATGCTTCTACTGTATCAAATCTATGCAATGCAATAACAATAATAATGCAAATCAAATGTAATGCTTTTTAATGCCATTTTGTTGCTACTTCAAAAAATGTAATGCCCATGTGCGACTGCATTTAGTTGTTTTTTTTACATCATCAAAAGCTTCCAATGATCTGTATACACACAGTTGCAAGCATTAGACAAGTAAATGAGTTGAAAAGTTGACATGAACTGTTACTATCTAGTGTATTAGAATTGGATTACAAAGCTGTTTCATTGGAGAATGTATTTTTATTGATTTATTTTTGTGGAGTAGCATCTGGTGTTTTGACTGTGTGCGTGGCCGTAGACAATCGCTCATTAAAAGGTTCGACTATCCAAAATATTAAAGGAGAACTGCACTTAAAGCCTCTAAACAAACATCCCATTCTGCATCAGATGATCAATATAATATACCCATTAGCCATTTATTTAGTTGTGTCTGTTTGAAACATGCTGTAAGTATATA
Source organism: Nerophis ophidion (assembly GCF_033978795.1). Lineage (NCBI taxonomy): Eukaryota > Metazoa > Chordata > Actinopteri > Syngnathiformes > Syngnathidae > Nerophis > Nerophis ophidion. The sequence goes on along the minus strand of NW_026907306.1, from coordinate 27,860 downwards.
TATATATATATATATATTCTCTGAAATGATGACTTATAACAGCCACAAAGCATTTTTAATCAGGATACAATTTGTTTTCAAATAGTTCAAAGGTTTTATGGAAAAATAAATGAACATCATACTAGGATTGCAAATGATGCATGTGTTTGGAAATGGATGATGGATTTAAACATTTGAGAAAAATACAGAATAATATTGGTAAAAATGCATTTGAAAAAAGCTATAGCAATGAAACATATTGCATTTCTTGTATTTACACCCTCTCTGTTGTTTCAAATGTTTACAGTAAACAGCAAGTATGTATCAAGTGTCCGGCAGCTGAAGGAACTTGTATTCATTTATTGTGGGAATGTCAGAGAATGAAATAGTTGTGGTCTGCTGTGAAAATGGCCTCTTTTGTCCATCCTAGGCTAGCGTAGATCACTTGAGGGAATTGCGTCACAACAGTTGCTAATGTTAGGCAAGTTAGCTCATATGTGTTGAAGTGGAGATGATTGAAATAAACGACTCCGTGTCGGCTCAGCTTCTCCATTATCCTGACATGGTGTCACAGTTAAGGACTACACGCCTACAGTGACCAAAGAATGGAAAAGTTGATGTTTCATTTTGCTTGATTGAAGCAGTGCTTTTGTCGTGTTCCCACCTTACAATACCTCTTGTATGCAGTTCAAAAAAGAAACGACTGTAACCTTCTTAAGTTCATTTTCCTTTACCGTTTGACATATTGACTGTCCGCCATGTCCTACAATCATATTCCCTTTTTTAAATGCCTCATTTAATGCTTTTTTATTGCCCTTTAAAGCCTTCATTTACGCAAAACCATTAATACACACAACCACACTTCAAGTTGATGGACATCAGACTATATTGCTCATCATAACGCTAGTTTGGAGTGGATAACAAATTGTAATGATGTAACATTCAGTTATGCTTCCAGTCTGCTGTAATCGAAAAGGGATCAACATTTCTCATATTGAACTTCTATTTCATTATTGTGACCCAATTTTGGCCTGAAAACACCCTCTGTTTGGGAAAACTTACTAAGGATTCCTTCCACTTTTTTCCGCTTAAGGATGCGCTTTGGTGTTCCTGCAGGTTTGTTTCCAGGGCGTCAAAAAGGGACAGCATTTTGACAGGTAGAAAAAAGAGGTCCAAATAAAGGCCTACATTTGGGCTCTGCAGCATGTCTCATGGCAGCAAGGCGGAACAATGATATGAATACGCCGCTCTCAGGAAAGAGCTCTTGCTGGCCCGATTGTTGAGGAGGGCCGTCGCTGTATTTGTCTCCAACCAAGTCGCAGAGAGTTTGAAGTACTCTGACTTGGACCGGATCTGAAAGGGAAAAAAGAGCACAAACAATAGCAGAAGGAGAAAATGTGTTCAAAGTTGAAGTCAACAAAACAATGACATCATGAATGCTACTTACCTATTTTCAAGAGGACTTCTTCAATTCCTTCTTTTTCTGCCCACATTTTTTCCATCACATGGCGTCCATGATTTTTCTGCCTGTGGTTGATAACAGATAGTGTCCTCAATAGATGGGTTGCCTGCATCTCTCCTGTCTGGTGCCAGGAAAGCTGCCTTTTTATTCTCAGGTGGATTCAGGTAGCAAGCTATTGTGTACGCCGGGTGAAGGACCATAGGTGTGGACATTTGGTGATGGGCCAGCGGTGTGGGGATGGGAGGGGTGTACAGCCTCCATAGAGTGATCAAACTTGGCTGCTGAGGCCATTGGTTGATGGGCAGGATGCATGGTCTTCGTAGGGAAATGGACCTTTGATGTGGAGACCATATGGCAGGGGTGTCCAAACTTTTTCCACTGAAAAATCAAAGCAAGCAGGGGCCATTTTCATATTTTTGATTTGAAAAACCAATACAATATATGTATCAAAAATATACATTTAGGCCTCCACTCAGTTAGGGTTTTGGTCAAAAAAATATATTAAAAATGTGTCATTATTCAGTATTATTAGTATTGTTTTCATTATTATTCATGTTTTAAATCTCTAGATCAACATTAGGGAAAAAATGGAAAAAACAGAAAATATGCAATATTTTCATCCAATAACTTTTTGAGGTGGAATATTTGAGATGATATAATAATTGAAGCCTTCATTTTGGATTTTGATTCATTATTATTTTTGGAGCAATGACACTTCAAAACAAATCACACTAAAATAATTGGGGATCGAAAAGTGTCCTACTCATTAAAGTGTTAAAAAATGAATCATACATTTTTTTACTGTTTACTGTCGATGCATCAGTGTTGTCGGGTCTCCCACTAATTATCATTCAGAATAACCAGGAATTGAGATATTGCACAGGCAGCCCATGCATACTGTGCCCTCTGGGCAACAGTAGCAATGAAATGCCCAGTCACCTGGGAATCTGGCCGCATAGTCGTTATACCTGCTCAACCAACCTTTTTAAGTTACGGTTGGGTAGTTAACATGGGCGCCTATTGCATCGAACCTTGATAGCTGTTCAGCAAACCATTTTAAGTTACAGTTTTAACAAGTACCAAACGTTGAAACCGTGAGTCAGGATGGTGTGTGGAAAAGCTAAATGCCCGTGTCAGTCTCCCTGATGATAAAATTGTGAAAGCAAACTTTTTGACGAATGCTCTATTAAAATGTGACATTCGATATTGGTTTTACCACCGATCGGTGATTTTAATAGGCTGCCCAGACAATTAAGTAGACCGTCAATGTTCTATTAATAGCAAAACCCTTGGACTCTGAAAGTTGTAACATGTTGAAAACTGTGAAAAGAGTCGTCGTCGCAAAGAGGGCTTTGTAGAAGCAAGAATTTTGGAAAATCCTGGACTTTCCAAAATGGTGTAGTAATAGGTTAAAAAATGTGGAAACATTGTATTGTTGTACCTTTATTTGTAGTTACTTTCCTTTTTTATTAAACATTTAAAAGTAAATGAGGCCATTCCTGAAGGAATTGTGTACGAATGCTCCAATGCTGGGAGACTGACACAGGCATTTTGCTTTTACACACACCATTCTGACCCACGGTTTCAACACTTGGTACTTCTTAAAACCGTAACTTAAAAGGGTTGGCTAAACAGCTACCAAGGTACGAGGCAATTGGCGCCCATGTTAACTACCCAACCGTTACTTAAAAAGGTTGGTAGAACAGCTATAAGGACTACGCAGCCAGTCTGCGGCCGGGCAGACCTTCGCTGCTGTTGCCCGGGCTCCTTGTGTTTTCTTTCTACTTACTAAATATATCATTTCTGTTCCAAACAGCATCACTGATGTCAACGGCAACATTTGATGATCATTTGAAAAATTAAAAATCCTGCGGTATAGGCATCTTTGGCAGGAGGTGTCTTCTGCCAAGGCATTTACTCTCCTGAAGGAATAAATAAAGTAGTATCTAATCTAAATTTATTGATGTGTTGGACAATTTCTCAATCGGTGGAGAATTGTTGAAGTAATAACATGTTGAAATGACAAATGGTAATACGGAATTTCGGGTAAAACAGAGAATTTTTCCACTTCTTATGCAGAAGAAAGCTTCGACGGTGGAACAGTTAAAACGCGTTGAAAAATGTGGAAGGAGTAGTCGCCAGAAAAAGCTATAACACAAGTATTGTGCGGCTGAATCAAGTTCGTTTTTGGGAATTTTTGCGTAAGGCCCCCCCCCTTACGACATTCTCGAGAATTTCTTTTTTCCAAAATTATGCATTTTCTGCCCTTTTTGGGTTTTATCGGCACTTCTGAAGAGGTTTTGAGACATTTCCTACAACTATAGCACAAGTATTGTGCGGCTGAAGCAAGTTTGTTTTTGGGGATTTTTGCGTAAGGCCCCCCCCCCCCCCCCCCCCCTTACGACATTTTCGTGAAATAAAGTTTTCCAAAAATATGCATTTTCTGCCCTTTTTGGGTTTTGTCGGCACTTCTGAATAAGTTTTGAGACATTTCCTACAACTATAGAACAAGTATTGTGCTGCTGAAGAAAGTTCGTTTTTGGGAATTTTTGCGTGAGGCCCCCCCCCTTACGACATTTTCGAGAATTTTTTTTTCCAAAAATATGCATTTTCTGCCCTTTTTGGGTTTTGTCGGCACTTCTGAAGAGGTTTTGAGACATTTCCTACAACTATAGCACAAGTATTGTGCGACTGAAGAAAGTTAGTTTTTGTGAATTTTTGCGTAAGGCCCCCCCCCCCTTTACGACATTTTCGAGAAAAAAAGTTTTCCAAAAATATGCATTTTCTGCCCTTTTTGGATTTTGTCGGCACATCTGAAGAGGTTTTGAGACATTTCCTACAACTATAGCACAAGTATTGTGCGACTGAAGAAAGTTCGTTTTTGTGAATTTTTGCGTAAGGCCCCCCCCCCTTACGACATTTTCGAGAAAAAAAGTTTTCCAAAAATATGCATTTTCTGCCCTTTTTGGATTTTGTCGGCACTTCTGAAGAGGTTTTGAGACATTTCCTACAACTATAGCACAAGTATTGTGCGGCTGAAGAAAGTTCGAAGGTGGAATGGTTTGAATAGGTTAAAACTTCGAAATGTTGTATTGTTGTATCTTTATTTTTCATTATTTATTTTTTTTATTTTTTATTAAACATTAAAAACTAGATGAGGCAATTCCTGAAGGAATTGCGTGTGATTGCTCCAATGCTGATGATGAACTGAATGAAATCCCGGAATTATTTTAGCATTGTTGAAATCAAGCACACAATTCCTGAAGAGTCTAAAAATGTTGAAGTTGGAACAGTTGGAATCAGACGGAATAAGTGGAACTTTGAAGGATGTCCCATTGATTTCAATAGGAATTTCCCCCAAATTTAGTCCATGGGTACTGTGCCTATTAGCAACATTAGCAATGACCTGCTAGTCCTTATAGTTGTTCAACCAACCCTTTTAAGTTACGGTTTGGTAGTTAACATGGACTACGATTGAAACCGTGATTCAGGATGGTGTGTGGAAAAGTTAAATTCCTGTGTCAAATGTCCAGACCACAAACAACAAGATTAAATAAATGTCTGTTGAAAAGTAATACTGAATTTGTCATTTGACTGGGGGCTCTGTTTGATTGATTTGTCAAAAAGTCTTTGACAGTAAAGAAGACTGCCTATGTCCAGTGTAGATTAAAGTCTTGACATTACCTGACCTGTGTGATTGTTAGTGATGGGTTGATGAGGCGTTGCACAGCCTTTTGACACATTTATAAACTGTATTGATCCTGTGTCACTAAATACTGACATCTGCTGGACATTAAAATTCCCTACAGGAAATCTATGGACCAACTCAACTGACACTGATTTTATGACCTAGTATATACAATAATATAAACCAAGTCATTGAATTTCATTTAGGATTATTTCATAACAAAACTGTAGTAGTTAACATAAAAACTATAGTAGTTAATAACATAAAATTGTTGTAGTTAACATAAAAACGATAGTAATTAACATAAGAAACGATAGTAGTTAACATAAAACTATAGTAAACATAAAAACTATAGGAGTTAACTTCAAAAGTCTAGTAGTTAATAACAAAACTATAGTAGTTAACATAAAACTATTATTTCACACAAAACTATAGTAGTTAACAAAAACTATCATAGTTAGCATAACTAATAGTTAATAACAAAACTATAGTAATTAATAACATACTGTCAAGCTATAGTAGTTAATAACATAAAATGTACAATAGTTAACATAAAACTATAGTAGTTAAAAACAAAACTATACAATATTAGTTGATATAAAACGATAGTAGTTAACATAAAAACGATAGTAGTTAACATAAAAAATGTAATAGTTAACATAAAAACTATAGGAGTTAACTTAAAAAGTCTAGTAGTTAATAACAAAACTATAGTAGTTAACATAAAAACTATAGTAGTTAATAACATAAAATTGTTGTAGTTAACATAAAAACGATAGTAGTTAACATAAAAAATGTAATAGTTAACATAAAAACTATAGGAGTTAACTTAAAAAGTCTAGTAGTTAATAACAAAACTATAGTAGTTAACATAAAAACTATAGTAGTTAATAACATAAAATTGTTGTAGTTAACATAGAAACGATAGTAATTAACATAAAAACGATAGTAGTTAACATAAAACTATAGTAAACATAAAAACTATAGGAGTTAACTTCAAATGTCTAGTAGTTAATAACAAAACTATAGTAGTTAACATAAAACTATATTATTTCACACAAAACTATAGTAGTTAACAAAAACTATCATAGTTAGCAAAACTAATAGTTAATAACAAAACTATAGTAAATAATAACATACTGTCAAGCTATAGTAGTTAATAACATAAAATGTATAATAGTTAACATAAAACTATAGTAGTTAAAAACAAAACTATACAATAGTAGTTGATATAAAAACGATAGTAGTTAACAAAAACGATAGTAGTTCAAATAAAAAAAATGTAATAGTTAACATAAAAACTATAGGAGTTAACTTAAAAAGTCTAGTAGTTAATAACAAAACTATAGTAGCTAACATAAAAACTATAGTAGTTAATATAAAATGTAAAATAGTTAACATAAAACTATAGTAGTTAAAAACAAAACTATACAATAGTAGTTGATATAAAAACGATAGTAGTTAACATAAAAACGATAGTAGTTAACATAAAAACGATAGTAGTTAACATAAAAAATGTAATAGTTAACATAAAAACTATAGGAGTTAACTTAAAAAGTCTAGTAGTTAATAACAAACCTATAGTACTTAACATAAAAACTATAGTAGTTAATAACATAAAATTGTTGTAGTTAACATAAAAACGATAGTAACTAACACAAAAAACGATAGTAGTTAACATAAAACTATGGTAAACATAAAAACTTGTAGGAGTTAACTCAAAAAATATTTTAGTTAATAACAAAACTGTAGTAGTTAACATAAAACTATATTATTTCACATAAAACTATAGTAGTTAACAAAAACTATAGTAGTTAACATAAAAACAATAGTAGTTGAAAACAAAATTTTAGTAGTTAAAACTATAGCAGTTAACATAAAAACTATAACAATTAATACAACTAGAGTAGTTAATAACAAAACTGTAGTAGTTAACATAAAACTACAGTAGTTATTAACATAAAAACTATAGTTGTAAACATAAATCTATAGAAGTTAACATAAAAACTATAGTAGTTAATAACAAAAACTATAGTAGTTAATCACATAAAAACTATAGTAGTTAACATAAAACTACAGTAGTTATTAACATAAAAACTATAGTAGTAAACATAAATCTATAGTAGTTAACATAAAAACTATAGTAGTTAATAACATAAAAACTATAGTAGTTAATAACAAAAAACTATAGTAGTTAACATAAAAGCTATTGCAATAAATAACATAAAGCTATAGTAGTTAATAACCAGAGGTGGGTAGAGGAGCCAGAAATTGTACTCAAGTAAGAGTACTGTTACTTTACAGATGTATTACTCAAGTAAAAGTAAGGAGTAGTCACCCAAATATTTACTTGAGTAAAAGTAAAAAGTATGTTGTGAAAAAACTACTCAAGTACTGAGTAACTGATGAGTAACCTGTTCCTTTAATGATGACGGCAACAAGTAATGCACAAAAACATCAAAATAGCAATAAGCAAATTCAGAGCCAGGAATATCTCTTAAGCAACTAAAACAATGATATATATTAAATAATAGTACATTAAAATAAGGCACAATAAATGAACATTGATTGAGACTTTTATTATTAGATAGCACAGTACAGTACATATTTTGTACAATTGAGCACTAAATGGTAACACCCCAATAAGTTTTTCAAGGTGTTTAAGTCGGGTCATGTGACCGCCTGGCTCTGTTTGATTGGTCCAAGGTCACCAGTGACTGCATGTGATTGGTGAAACGCTGGCATGTGTAGATTCTACTTGGAAAAACCAAAACAAACATTAACAGATCCATTCCAAAAAAGTAGCGAGTAGCGAGCTGAATGTAGATAAATGGATTGGAGTAAAAGTAGCCTTTCTTCTCTATAAATATACTCAAGTAAAAGTAAAAGTATGTTGGTAGAAGTACAATGGATCCCAAAAGTTACTCAAGTAGATGTAACGGAGTAAATGTAGCGCGTTACTACCCACCTCTGATTATATTAGACTACAATTATTTAACATCAGATATTCCACTCAGAAATATTTATGGAGGAACATTTGGAATATTTTGTGTGTTTTCCCTTGAACAAAAAGTTGTTTTAATGACAAAAAATACAATCGAATGAAAATCTATAATTAACTAACTATAATTACATCTGAAGTTGATTTAGATGTGTGTATTTTATATATATATAAAATAGAATGGACTTTGTCATTTTATTTGCATATAAAGAGATGAAGGACTCCAACATAAGGTACAGTAGTGAGAACAAATATGGGCAGAAGAGGTAATAAAGGAAGAACTAACAATTGAAATAAACAGACTACTATCCAATCAAAATAATGAGCAATCCTGTACAATATACAACATTTTATAGGAATACAAAATACTGTACAATACACAGAACAAGACAAGAGTACCCAAGTAATAAATAACAATCATTGTCGGACATATTGCACTGGAAAGGTAGTATTGTAGGATATTGGATAGGGCTGATTTATTATTATTATTATTATAAGTTAGAGTTCAACATGGTGACAGCTCTGGGAAATAAGCTGTTTCTTCTGCCTCTGATGCACCTGCCCCATGGTAGCAGGTGGAAGCCATACATCCATATATATATACATACATATGTATATATGGATGCATATATGTATATACTGTATATGTATATGTATGCATATATATACACATGTATATATACACACATATATATATATATATATGTATATATATACATATATATATATATACATGTATATATATATATATATATATATGAAGATGATCTGTAGCTGGTTCACTAAAATGATTTGGGATTCAAATGAAATATTCCATTTTGAATATATTGGAGGAACATTTTGCATATTTTCGTATGTTTCCTGTGAAATGAATTACTAATTAAATATTCCCCTCAAGGTGATATATATAATGCATAGTTCTTCCATGAACAAAACATAAAAGGCATAAAGCAAAAATATTAAAACCTTATATTGACGGAGCCAACGTTAGATAAGAATTTAAGCATTAAAAAAACACTTTAATGACTGAGACACCTTTGGGTCCTCGGGGCAAAACTTGAGGGAAGCCTTGAAGCTTACAAAAAAAAATAATAATAATAAATAAAAAACATTGGTTTTGAAAATGAAAAAGTTTGAGATGCTTTGATTTCTAAAAAGGTTTAGAGAGCCCTAGTTTAAGTTCCTGTTTCTATGAGCCAACATTTGACTTCCTGGCATAAACAACACATGACTACTGCTGTTATTAGCATCATTATTAATATTATTATCATGATCTATTTCATTCTTTTCTCCCTTCCTTGCACACAAACTGTAGCATCATGTGTGCACACTTCCTGCTCGCACTCTAAATGTTGTTTTACACTTAAGCAGACACCCGCCGGATCATTAGTCTGATTAGCAACAAATAAACTCACAGCCACAACAACCAATTGACTTGTGCTGCACACACACACACACACACACACACACACACACACACACACACACACACACACACACACACACACACACACACACACACACACAGGAGGTGTGGCGAAATTATTATTAATTATTTTAAAAAATAATTATATAATGGAACCATTGAAATAAGCTTAGATTATATTAAATTAATCAAATAGTTAAATCAATCATAAATAATTATTTGAATCATTAAATCATTTGATTCACTAAATTAAATATTAGATCATTGAATCAATACTTAAATGAATCAATAAATAATCAAAGTATTCATTAAACAAGTATTTGAATCATAAATTAAATATTAATACTTAAATAATTAAATATTGATACTTAAATAATTAATATTAATAATATTCAATACTTACTTAAATCATTAAAATAAGTGATTAAATTGTGAAATTAAATTAAATACATAACGCATTAAAATAATCATTATTTGATCATTAAATTAAATGTAAAAATGTAATGTAATCATTACTTGAATCATTAAATGATTAATTATTCAAATCATAATAAATAAATGAAATCGTGAAATGTGCTTCAATTTTTAATTTAATCAAAGAGTTAAAGCATGTTTGAATCCTTAAATAATTTGACTCCTTAAATTAAATATGACATCATTGAATCAATACTTAATTTGATCAATAAATAATTAAATTAAACAATTTGAATCATTAAATTAAATATTACACCATTAAATCATTAAATAATTAATTAAATTGTGAAAATACATATCACATTAAATTAATCATTATTTGTATCATTAAATATTAAAACCATAATTTAATCATTACTTCAACCATTAAATAATTAAATCAATAATTTCTTAAATCATTACATAAATAAATCATTAAATTGTCATTCATAATTAAATAAATTAATGTTTCCTATGATACAATTTATTTAATAACAATAATTAATGACACATTTAATTAATTATTTAAATGTGTTCAGATTTATTCAACATTTAGATTATTTTGTCTCTTCTTTTGCAGTTTTTCAGCCATGAATATTATTCCTTTAAGACTAGTTGTCCTTCTTCTTGTCTCCGAGACATCTTTCATTGCATGTCACTCATTTAAACGGGTGTACTGTCGCTTTAAGACAAGTCACCTCTTTCACAGTTTGCACTCACCTCAGGTATGACGTCACTTCTAGTCCTTCTTCTTGTTGGAAGTGCTGCCTCAAACATGTCCTCATCTTCTTCTTCTTGTTGGAAGTGCTGCCTCAAACATGTCCTCATCTTCTTCTTGTTGGAAGTGCTGCCTCAAACATGTCCTCATCTTCTTCTTGTTGGAAGTGCTGCCTCAAACATGTCCTCATCTTCTTCTTGTTGGAAGTGCTGCCTCAAACATGTCCTCATCTTCTTCTTGTTGGAAGTGCTGCCTCAAACATGTCCTCATCTTCTTCTTGTTGGAAGTGCTGCCTCAAACATGTCCTCATCTTCTTCTTGTTGGAAGTGCTGCCTCAAACATGTCCTCATCTTCTTCTTGTTGGAAGTGCTGCCTCAAACATGTCCTCATCTTCTTCTTGTTGGAAGTGCTGCCTCAAACATGTCCTCATCTTCTTCTTGTTGGAAGTGCTGCCTCAAACATGTCCTCATCTTCTTCTTGTTGTTGGAAGTGCTGCCTCAAACATGTCCTCATCTTCTTCTTGTTGGAAGTGCTGCCTCAAACATGTCCTCATCTTCTTCTTGTTGGAAGTGCTGCCTCAAACATGTCCTCATCTTCTTCTTGTTGGAAGTGCTGCCTCAAACATGTCCTCATCTTCTTCTTGTTGGAAGTGCTGCCTCAAACATGTCCTCATCTTCTTCTTGTTGGAAGTGCTGCCTCAAACATGTCCTCATCTTCTTCTTGTTGGAAGTGCTGCCTCAAACATGTCCTCATCTTCTTCTTGTTGGAAGTGCTGCCTCAAACATGTCCTCATCTTCTTCTTGTTGGAAGTGCTGCCTCAAACATGTCCTCATCTTCTTCTTCTTGTTGGAAGTGCTGCCTCAAACATGTCCTCATCTTCTTCTTCTTGTTGGAAGTGCTGCCTCAAACATGTCCTCATCTTCTTCTTGTTGGAAGTGCTGCCTCAAACATGTCCTCATCTTCTTCTTGTTGGAAGTGCTGCCTCAAACATGTCCTCATCTTCTTCTTGTTGGAAGTGCTGCCTCAAACATGTCCTCATCTTCTTCTTGATGGAAGTGCTGCCTCAAACATGTCCTCATCTTCTTCTTGTTGGAAGTGCTGCCTCAAACATGTCCTCATCTTCTTCTTCTTGTTGGAAGTGCTGCCTCAAACATGTCCTCATCTTCTTCTTGTTGGAAGTGCTGCCTCAAACATGTCCTCATCTTCTTCTTGTTGGAAGTGCTGCCTCAAACATGTCCTCATCTTCTTCTTGTTGGAAGTGCTGCCTTAAAAAAAGTCCTCATCTTGTCATGCAGGTGGAACACAAACACTTCTTAAACGCCACCAAATATTTACTTCTCTTTCTCCTCAATAAATCCACATTATTCTTCCCTTCTTTCCTTCTTTTCCAGGGGGATGGAGCTTTTTTTCCCTTGTAAAACAAACACAAAAGCAAACACATGAACTCCCAGCTAATACCTGTAATCCCCCACACCTGTGCGTGTGTGACCAACACTACACTGCCCCCTGTGGACACATGATGTAATGACATCAACACACACACAATCATCTGCATTTTTTTGTACTCAATCAACAAAGAATTATATATTCAGTGTAAAAAAATGCAATGTATAAAAATTCAGTGTAAAAAAATTCAGTACAAAAAATTGGTGTAAAAAAATTCAGTGTATTAAAATTCAGAGTATAAAAATGTAGCGTCAAAAAAATTCAGTGTAAAAATATTCAACATAAAAAAAATCAGTGCAAAAAATTCAGCGTAACCCTAACCCTAACCTTAGAGAGGAGGAAAGCAATGGATGTCGAGCGGGTCTAACATGATACTGTGAAAGTTCAATCCACAATGGATCCAACACAGTCGCGAGAATGTTTTCATTAATCAAGAACGAAAGTCGGAGGTTCGAAGACGATCAGATACCGTCGTAGTTCCGACCACCTCTCCTACCCCCCATTCGAATACGACCTCAGATCAGACGAGACGACCCGCTGAACTTAAGCATATCACTAAGCGGAGGAAAAGAAACTAACAAGGATTATGTCATGACTGGCATGTACGGTGACCCCTCAGAGATGGGTGCTGGAATATGCTTACTCATCATCATTCAGCTCTTCGTTGCAGGTCTGATTGTTTTGTCTGGCGCCCCCGGGCGACGTGCCATAACTGAGAAACCCTATGTCGTGGATGTGGCAAAACAAGACCTTCGCTGCTGTTGCCCGGGCTCCTTGTGTTTTCTTTCTACTTACTAAATATATCATTTCTGTTCACTGATGTCAACGGCAACATTTGATGATCATTTGAAAAATTAAAAATCCTGCGGTATAGGCATCTTTGGCAGGAGGTGTCTTCTGCCAAGGCATTTACTCTCCTGAAGGAATAAATAAAGTAGTATCTAATCTAAATTTATTGATGTCTTGGACAATTTTTCAATCGGTGGAGAATTGTTGAAGTAATAACATGTTGAAATGACAAATTGTAATACGGAATTTCGGGATATTTATATACTAAACATGTATTTATATACTAAACATGTATTTAAAATTCATACACTAAACATGTATTTAATATTTATACACTAAACATGTATTAATATTTTTACACTAAACATGTATTTAATATTCATACACTAAACATGTATTTAATATTAATACACTAAACATGTATTTAATATTTTTACACTAAACATGTATTTAATATTCCTACACTAAACATGTATTTAATATTAATACAGTAAACATGTATTTAATATTTTTACACTAAACATGTATTTAATATTAATACACTAAACATGTATTTAATATTAATACACTAAACATGTATTTAATATTTTTACACTAAACATGTATTTAATATTCATACACTAAACATGTATTTAATATTAATACAGTAAACATGTATTTAATATTTTTACACTAAACATGTATTTAATATTCATACACTAAACATGTATTTAATATTTATACACTAAACATGTATTTAATATTCACACACTAAACCTGTATTTAATATTTATATACTAAACATGTATTTAATATTCATACACTAAACATGTATTTAATATTTATACACTAAACATGTATTTAATATTAATACACTAAACATGTATTTAATATTTTTACACTAAACATGTATTTAATATTCATACACTAAACATGTATTTAATATTAATACAAAAACATATAATTAATTTTAATAAACTAAACATATATTTATTATTTATCCACTAAACATGTATTTAATATTCATACACTAAACATGTATTTAATATTCATACACTAAACATGTATTTAATATTCACACACTAAACATGTATTTGATATTAATACACTAAACATGTATTTAATATTAATACACTAAATATGAATTTATTATTTATACACTAAACATGTATTTAATATTCATACACTAAACATGTATTTAATATTCATACACTAAACATATATTTAATATTAATACACAGAACATGTATTTAATAATCATATACTAAACGTATATGTAATTATATACTAATCATATATTTAATATTCATACAGTAAACATGTATTTATTATCCTCTAAATAAGGCACACTTGGAAATAATGAATTTCTTTATGTGTGCAGTTGCGGCAGAAGTCCACAGGAGGGCGCACGTTCCCTCTTAATAAGTCCGCTCCTCTCCGTCTCTCTCTCTCTCTTTTTCCTTTTTTTTGTTTCTTTTATTTTTTTTTTTACATAAGTTTGGTTTCTCATACACTTATATTTATACACTAAACATGTATTTAATATTTATACACTAAACATGTATTTAATATTTATACACTAAACATGTATTTAATATTTATACACTAAACATGTATTTAATATTTATACACTAAACATGTATTTAATATTAATACACTAAATATGTATTTATTATTTATCCACTAAACATGTATTTAATATTCATAAACTAAACATGTATTTAATATTCATACACTAAACGTGTATTTAATATTCATACACTAAACAGGTATTTAATATTAATACAAAAACATGTATTTAAGTTTAATAAACTAAACACATATTTAATATTAATACACTAAACATGTATTTAATATTTATACACTAAACATGTATTTAATATTAATACACAGAACATGTATTTAATAATCATATACTAAACATATATGTAATTATATACTAATCATATATTTAATATTCATACAGTAAACATGTATTTATTATCCTCTAAATAAGGCACACTTGGAAATAATGAATTTCTTTATGTGTGCAGTTGCAGCAGAAGTCCACAGGAGGGCGCACGTTCCCTCTTAATAAGTCCGGTCCTCTCCGTCTCTCTCTCTCTCTTTTTCCTTTTTTTTGTTTCTTTTAATTTTTTTTTTACATAAGTTTGGTTTCTCATACACTTATATTTATACACTAAACATGTATTTAATATTCATACACTAAACATGTATTTAATATTAATACACTAAACAAGTATTTAATATTTATACACTAAACATGTATTTAATATTAATACAAAAACATGTATTTAATTTTAATAAACTAAACATATATTTAATATTAATACACTAAACATGTATTTAATATTTTTACACTAAACGTGTATTTAATATTTATACACTAAAAGTGTATTTAATATTAATACACTAAACATGTATTTAATATTAATACAAAAAATGTATTTGATTTTAATAAACTAAATATATATTTAATATTTATACAGTAAACATGTATTTAATATTCATACACTAAACCTGTATTTACTATTTATACACTAAACATGTATTTAATATTTGTACACTAAACATGTATTTAATATTTATACACTAAACATGTATTTAATATTAATACACTAAACATGTATTTAATATTAATACACTAAACATGTATTTAATATTAATACAAAAACATATAATTAATTTTAATAAACTAAACACATATTTAATATTCATACACTAAACATGTATTTAATATTTATACACTAAACATGTATTTAATATTTATACACTAAACATGTATTTAATATTTATACACTAAATATGTATTTAATATTCATATACTAATCATATTTTTTAATATTAATACACTAAACATGTATTTGATATTCATACACTAAACATGTATTTAATATTCATACACTAAACATGTATTTAATATTTATACACCAAACATGTATTTAATATTTATACACTAAACATGTATTTAATATTCATACACTAAACATGTATTTAATATTTATACACCAAACATGTATTTAATATTTATACACTAAACATGTATTTAATATTTTTACACTAAACATGTATTTAATATTCATACACTAAACTTGTATTTAATATTTATACACTAAACATGTATTTAATATTAATACACTAAACATGTATTTAATATTTATATCCTAAACATGTATTTAATATTCATATACTAAACATATATTTAATATTCATATACTAAACATGTATGTAATATTTATACACTAAACATGTATTTAATATTCATACACTAAATATGTATTTAATATTTATATACTAAACATGTATTTAATATTTATACACTAAACATGTATTTAATATTCATACACTAAACATGTATTTAATATTTATACACCAAACATGTATTTAATATTTATACACTAAACATGTATTTAATATTTTTACACTAAACATGTATTTAATATTCATACACTAAACTTGTATTTAATATTTATACACTAAACATGTATTTAATATTAATACACTAAACATGTATTTAATATTTATATCCTAAACATGTATTTAATATTCATATACTAAACATATATTTAATATTCATATACTAAACATGTATGTAATATTTATACACTAAACATGTATTTAATATTCATACACTAAATATGTATCTAATATTTATATACTAAACATGTATTTAATATTTATACACTAAACATGTATTTAAACATGTTTAGTGTATAAATATTAAATACAAGTTTAGTATATGAATATTAAATACATGTTTAGTATAAAATTATTAAATACATGTTTAGTGTTTCCACGTTAATCAATTCATGGTAAAAACGTAATGAGTGATCCATCGAGCTGGATTTGAACCAGTGCCCTAAAGAACTCAGCATAAGCTAATACAGCTTTCCACTTTATCAACTGAGCATTCGAAAGGATTAGCTGTTACTGCACACCGACACAGTGTTTGGTTCATTGAGCTCGACGCAGATGTCGATGCATCAGTGTTGTCGGGTCTCCCACTAATTATCATTCAGAATAACCAGGAATTGAAATATTGCACAGGCAGCCCATGCATACTGTGCCCTCTGGGCAACAGTAGCAATGAAATGCCCAGTCACCAGGGAATCTGGCCGCATAGTCGTTATACCTGCTCAACCAACCTTTTTAAGTTACGGTTGGGTAGTTAACATGGGCGCCTATTGCATCGAACCTTGATAGCTGTTCAGCAAACCATTTTAAGTTACAGTTTTAACAAGTACCAAACGTTGAAACCGTGAGTCAGGATGGTGTGTGGAAAAGCTTAATGCCCGTGTCAGTCTCCCTGATAGTAAAATTGTGAAAGCAAACTTTTTGACAAATGCTCTATTAAAATGTGAAATTCGATATTGGTTTTACCACCGACCTGTGATTTTGATATGCTGCCCAAACAGTGAAGTAGACCGTCAATGCTCTATTAATAGCAAAACCCTTGGACTCTGAAAGTTCTAACATGTTGAAAACTGTGAAAGGAGTAGTCGCTGCAAAGAAGACTTTGTAGAAGCAAGAATTTTGGAAAATCCTGGACTTTCCAAAATGGTGTAATAGGTTAAAAAATGTGGAACCATTGTATTGTTGTATCTCTATTTATAGTTATTTTCCTTTTTAATTAAACATTTAACAGTAAATGAGGCCATTCCTGAAGGAATTGTATACGAACGCTCCAATGCTGGGAGACTGACACAGGGATTTTGCTTTTACACACACCATTCTGACCCACGGTTTCAACACTTGGTACTTCTTAAAACCGTAACTTAAAAGGGTTGGCTAAACAGCTACTAAGGTACGAGGCAATTGGCACCCATGTTAACTACCCAACCGTTACTTAAAAAGGTTGGTAGAACAGCTATAAGGACTACGCAGCCAGTCTGCGGCCGGGCAGACCGGAGGGCACAGCATGCATGGGCTGCCCGGCCGCCGGGCAGACCTTCGCTGCTGTTGCCCGGAGGGCACAGCATGCATGGGCTGCCCGGCCGCCGGGCAGACCTTCGCTGCTGTTGCCCGGGCTCCTTGTGTTTTCTTTCTACTTACTAAATATATCATTTCTGTTCCAAAGAGCATCACTGATGTCAACGGCAACATTTGATGATCATTTGAACAATTAAAAATCCTGCGGTATAGGCATCTTTGGCAGGAGGTGTCTTCTGCCAAGGCATTTACTCTCCTGAAAGAATAAATAAAGTAGTATCTAATCTAAATTTATTGATGTCTTGGACAATTTTTCAATCGGTGGAGAATTGTTGAAGTAATAACATGTTGAAATGACAAATGGTAATACGGAATTTCGGGGAAAACAGAGAATTCTTCAACTTCCTATGCAGAAGAAAGCTTCGACGGTGGAAAAGTTAAAACGCGTTGAAAAATGTGGAAGGTGTAGTCGCCAGAAAAAGGGTGGAAATCGGGCTTCGGAAAAGCAGGAATTCTGGAAAATCCTCAACTTTTTTTGACAAGGAAAAGGGGAAGTTTCAATTTCCAGAATGGTGCAATGAGTCGAAGGTAGAATGGTTTGAATAGGTTAAAACTTCGAAATGTTGTATTGTTGTATCTTTTTTTGTCGTTATTTAGTTTTTTATTAAACATTAAAAACTAGATGAGGCAATTCCTTCAGGAATTGCGTGTGATTGCTCCAATGCTGATGATGAACCGAAATCCTGAAATTATTTTAGCATTGTTGAAATCAAGCACACGATTCCTGAAGAGTCTGAAAATTTTGAAGTTGGAACAGTTGGAATCAGATGGAATAAATGGAACTTTGAAGGATGTCCCATTGATTTCAATAGGAATTTCCCCAAAACTTAGTCCATGAGTACTGTGCCTATTAGCAACATTAGCAATGACCTGCTAGTCCTTATACTTGTTCAACCAACCCTTTTAAGTTACGGTTTGGTAGTTAACATGGACTACGATTGAAACCGTGATTCAGGATGGTGTGTGGAAAAGTTAAATTCCTGTGTCAAATGTCCAGACCACAAACAACAAGATTAAATAAATGTCTGTTGAAAAGTAATACTGAATTTGTCATTTGACTGGGGGCTCTGTTTGATTGATTTGTCAAAAAGTCTTTGACAGTAAAGAAGACTACCTATGTCCAGCGTGGATTAAAGTCTTGACATTACCTGACCTGTGTGATTGTTAGTGATGGGTTGATGAGGCGTTGCACAGCCTTTTGACACATTTATAAACTGTATTGATCCTGTGTCACTAAATACTGACATCTGCTGGACATTAAAATTCCCTACAGGAAATCTATGGACCAACTCAACTGACACTGATTTTATGACCTAGTATATACAATAATATAAACCAAGTCATTGAATTTCATTTAGGATTATTTCATATCTTCATTTAAATAATACCATATTTTTTTAAATACTTTTTAGATACAGTCAATAAATAATGTGAACATGTATCATAACATGGAAATCTAAGAGAACGTGTTGTGAATGAGGATAGTTGTGGACTGGGAATTTTTTTTTTTTTTTACACATGCGCTCTGATTACGCACTATTGATTGATTGATTGAAACTTTTATTAGTAGATTGCACAGTTCAGTACATATTCTGTACAATTGACCACTAAATGGTAACACCCCAATAAGTTTTTCAACTTAAGTTTATGGATACCTTAACTGAAACTAAATCAATCAGCACAGCTGACCAAGCTGACCAACAGGTGTTATTATGTTGTACATTCCAACAGGTGTTATTATGTTGTACATTCCAACAGGTGTTATTATGTTGTACATTCCAACAGGTGTTATTATGTTGTACATTCCAACAGGTGTTATTATGTTGTACATTCCAACAGGTGTTATTATGTTGTACATTCCAACAGGTGTTATTATGTTGTGCATTCCAACAGGTGTTATTATGTTGTACATTCCAACAGGTGTTATTATGTTGTACATTCCAACAGGTGTTATTATGTTGTACATTCCAACAGGTGTTATTATGTTGTACATTCCAACAGGTGTTATTATGTTGTGCATTCCAACAGGTGTTATTATGTTGTACATTCCAACAGGTGTTATTATGTTGTACATTCTAACAGGTGTTATTATGTTGTACATTCCAACAGGTGTTATTATGTTGTACATTCCAACAGGTGTTATTATGTTGTACATTCCAACAGGTATTATTATGTTGTGCATTCCAACAGGTGTTATTATGTTGTGCATTCCAACAGGTGTTATTATGTTGTGCATTCCAACAGGTGTTATTATGTTGTACATTCCAACAGGTGTTATTATGTTGTACATTCCAACAGGTGTTATTATGTTGTACATGGCTTACACACCTCCTCTTTCTGCTGTAAACATTGTGAATGATCCACTTGACACTCCCGTGGGGAAACTTTGCTTTGATCAAAAAAAAAACTGAAAAATCCGCAGCTTATCCCAAAATGATTGTGTGTCCGTCTCCTATGTCATTTCCTTATGGAATAATGTTGTAAATGACATCTGTTGGACCAAAACGTGGTCCCTTCCTAACAGGTATTTACTTAGCAACAAAGTCAAAGAGATATCATTTAAAATCATCCATCGCTATTACCCTGTAAAGACTGTGATGGTTAGATACAAAAAGGACATTGATGTCACCTGCACCTTTTGTAACATGCACCCAGAGACTGTTAACCACTTGTTTTATACTTGTGAAAACACTCCATCACTATGGCAGGCATCTGTCGCTTCATCCTGGACAATATTTATGACAAATTTGTGCTTTACTTTAAAGATGTGATTTTTGGTTTTACACTGTAT
Organism: Nerophis ophidion; assembly: GCF_033978795.1. Taxonomy (NCBI): domain Eukaryota; kingdom Metazoa; phylum Chordata; class Actinopteri; order Syngnathiformes; family Syngnathidae; genus Nerophis; species Nerophis ophidion. The sequence goes on along the minus strand of NW_026907306.1, from coordinate 7,139 downwards.
GAACAAAAAATTGAAAAGGAATTCTACCTTTGCAAGCTCATTATTTTATTGGCTAAGTTTTATATTCATAAATGTAAGTTTCTTAATACCCGTCCTATCTTTTGTGCCTTTAAAAAAGATCTGGAACTTTACATTAAAACGCTCTCTACCTCTAACAACAAAAAAGCTGTGAAAACGATGATGCTGTGTTCCACATTGAAGTTGTTTGATGAATCTGAATAAGCCTACGGCTTTGCATTTTGTTTATTATTTATATATATATGTTTTTATTCTTTTTTTTTATTATTTTGAACTTACAACCCCCTGGCGCTGTTTTGTACTGTTTTCATAATGTTTTATAATGTTGTATATTGTTGTTTGTCTTACTGTTTGTAATTGTTGACATTTATAAATAAACCTTTAAAAAAAACAACTAAGTGTTGGCTTTCTTCTTCTTCCTTGTTTTAGTTGAAGGTAGGCGCACTGACAACCTTCAAATGTTACGCCACCTACTGTTTCCCCGCTTCTTCTTCTTCTGACGTTAACTGATGGCAAATAACGCGTCATGTCCGCCGCCGTCTGATAGAAAGCATACATTTTCAAATCATTTGAAAATGATGTCCTAGCCAAAAAGGGCTATTTTCAGATGGACATATAAGGAGAAAATGAACTTGATGTAAATCCTGAGATCGCGAGATTTGGCACGGCACTCCATGAATCTGTCCAATCAGATTGGCTTTTCCTGAAAAACACGCATGCGCATTAAGTGGGCGGATGTAATGATTTCGATGGGAAGAAATAATATTCAGCATCGAAGGAATAACAACTGAAAGTAAGTAATACCATTTATTGTTTCTCTTTTGGTATTTATATGACTTTAACACACACCAGTTATTTGTTTTAAACTACTGGAACGTCACGCAGTTACGGAAATAGAGCTATAAATGCCGCAAGCACCTTGCTAGAAGTTGTGATAGTTACCTCCACCGAGGTAAGTATAATAACAAGAAGTGAAATAACAATGAGAGAAATAAATGTTCAGAGAACATTTGAAGTGGAACAATATACATTACTGAACACATAATATAGAGTTTTACATTTACAAGAAGTTCCACCTATATTCCAGCAACCTTTGTCTGTATTTATCTTCCACCCAACTCTCTCCTTTGAGGCACACATTAAAAGCGTTACTAAAACGGCCTTCTTTCATCTCCGTAATATCGCTAAAATTCGCTCCATTTTGTCCACTAAAGACGCCGAGATCATTATCCATGCGTTTGTTACGTCTCGTCTCGATTACTGTAACCTATTATTTTGGGGTCTCCCCATGTCTAGCATTAAAAGATTACAGTTGGTACAAAATGCGGCTGCTAGACTTTTGACAAGAACAAGAAAGTTTGATCACATTACGCCTATACTGTATATACCTTTATATACATATATACATACATATATACTGTATATACCTTTATATACATATATACATACATATATACTGTATATACCTTTATATACATATATACATACATATATACTTTATATACCTTTATATACATATATACATACATATATACTGTATATACCTTTATATACGTATATACATACATATATACTGTATATACCTTTATATACATATATACATACATATATACTGTATATACCTTTATATACATATATACATACATATATACCTTTATATACATATATACATACATATATACCTATACTGTATATACCTTTATATACATATATACATACATATATACTGTATATACCTTTATATACATATATACATACATATATACTGTATATACCTTTATATACATATATACATACATATATACTGTATATACTTTTATATACATATATACATACATATATACCTTTATATACATATATACATACATATATACCTATACTGTATATACCTTTATATACATATATACATACATATATACTGTATATACCTTTATATACATATATACATACATATATACTGTATATACCTTTATATACATATATACATACATATATACTTTATATACCTTTATATACATATATACATACATATATACTGTATATACCTTTATATACGTATATACATACATATATACTGTATATACCTTTATATACATATATACATACATATATACTGTATATACCTTTATATACATATATACATACATATATACCTTTATATACATATATACATACATATATACCTATACTGTATATACCTTTATATACATATATACATACATATATACCTATACTGGCTCACCTGCACTGGCTTCCTGTGCACTTAAGATGTGACTTTAAGGTTTTACTACTTACGTATAAAATACTACACGGTCTAGCTCCATCCTATCTTGCCGATTGTATTGTACCATATGTCCCGGCAAGAAATCTGCGTTCAAAAGACTCCGGCTTATTAGTGATTCCTAGAGCCCAAAAAAAGTCTGCGGGCTATAGAGCGTTTTCCGTTCGGGCTCCAGTACTCTGGAATGCCCTTCCGGTAACAGTTGGAGATGCCACCTCAGTAGAAGCATTTAAGTCTCACCTTAAAACTCATCTGTATACTCTAGCCTTTAAATAGACCTCCTTTTTAGACCAGTTGATCTGCCGCTTCTTTTCTTTCTCCTATGTCCCCCCCTCCCTTGTGGAGGGGGTCCGGTCCGATGACCATGGATGAAGTACTGGCTGTCCAGAGTCGAGACCCAGGATGGACCGCTCGTCGGGACCCAGGATGGACCGCTCGCCTGTATTGGTTGGGGACATCTCTACGCTGCTGATCCGCCTCCGCTTGAGATGGTTTCCGCCTCCGCTTGAGATGGTTTCCTGTGGACGGGACTCTCGCTGCTGTCTTGGATCCGCTTGAACTGAACTCTCGCGGCTGTGTTGGAGCCACTATGGATTGAACTTTCACAGTATCATGTTAGACCCGCTCCACATCCATTGCTTTCGGTCCCCTAGAGGGGGGGGGGGGTTGCCCACATCTGAGGTCCTCTCCAAGGTTTCTCATAGTCAGCATTGTCACTAGCGTCCCACTGGATGTGAATTCTCCCTGCCCACTGGGTGTGAGTTTTCCTTGCCCTTTTGTGGGTTCTTCCGAGGATGTTGTAGTCGTAATGATTTGTACAGTCCTTTGAGACATTTGTGATTTGGGGCTATATAAATAAACATTGATTGATTGATTGATTTATATAGTATTGGAGTGTCGAAATGACAAAAGGAAAAGCTGGAAAACGATGAAGAAGAACTGGTAAAGAAGTGGAATCAAATAAAAGATCAAGAAGGACTGTAAAGTTGCTGAGTAGACTGGTATAGTGGTGGTGCATTAAACTGGCAGCAGATATAATATGTGATACTTTCTTTTTCTTCCTGCAGTCATCCCGTCCTGCAGCATGCACCTATGTGAATGTGGAGAATGACCAGCAATGTCCAAGTAAGTTATATGTATATGCCTGTTCTTTCTTGAAGTCAATTAGTTCTGATTGAGATTTACAGATAAAAAGCTGTCCACAGTTTGTCAGGAACAAACATGAAAATATTGCTTTCTTTGACCCTGATTACATTAGCACATATGAAGAATGAAACTTCAAATAGGAGTTATCTCAGCATGTGTAATTCATGTTTTTGGAACCTTTCACCTCCAAGTTAAAGCTGGTAGGTAACATCAGGTCATGACTAAGGATGTAACAATATCAACATTTCACGGTATGATATCGTCATAGTGTTAAAGCCAGGGTAAGATATTGTTACAAAAATGTCAAAGTGTGTTAAATGACGTGGGAGGAATGTTTAGGATAAACACACTTACTGTAATTGAACACAAACATCATTTTCATATGTTGTAATCATATTTATCATTAAAAACAGGTATTTTAGGTGCAAAGGAATGGTGCAGAATTTCAAGTAACACACAAAAACCAACATTTTCAAATAAGTGTCTTTAAACTGACATAAACAGTAAACATCCAGTGTAACTAATGTAGAACAATAATGTTTCTTTTGCCAAGAAACTATACTGTGTGTCCGGTATGTTTTTTTTTCAATACAACTTGGTATTATTGTGGGTTTGATGACCTTTTTAGCACATTCAACAATACTGCCATTATAATGCAAACAGTGATCATTTTGGTCACAGTAACGGTGATATGACATTTTGATATTGTTACATCACTGCTGTTTAGTTGAGTGTTTTTAAACTTTGAACTTCCTAAGAAACTGCCCTTTGCAGTCCAAATTGTATTAGTTTGTAGAATACTGATTCTTAAGAGTTAACTAATAATTTGACTTTTAATCATGTAAATACCTCACAAATGCATATTTTCCCTTGCTGACATCTTGGTTTCACATGAACGATATTTTCCAAATAACGGTTCTAACATATAACTCATTCTAATATATTACTCCTATTCCCTAACTTATTGTAGACATTGTGGTGTGTAGTGTCAGCAAATGTCTTATTTTGTGCATGTCCACATTTCCTCTGGTGAGCTGCAAGGGCTCTGAGTCGATTTGGAAATGGTCTGGATGAACGTGGCATGCTTTACCTTGCAGTATGCAGACTTTGTTTAAGGTTCAACTAACACGACAGTTATAGGCACAGAAATATTTCACAGCAACAATTCCTCGGCTAACCGAAGCACAAACGTTCCCATCACTCCTGCACACTTCCACTTTTTCGCCCTTCTATAATGTCCCGTTTGAACCTTGTTTTCCCACACGGCGGGTTTTCATGGGAGAACCAGTTTACTTCTCAGATGAGCCCACTTAATATTGTCAGAAAAAAACACAGCGACTGGTGTTCTCGTTTGATAGCGTCACACATCACGGCGTTATTGTGACAATTTTGAAATCAAAATAAGGTTATATTTAGAATAATGTTGCATCCCTCGTCAAAATCCTTTCTCATAGGTTTGGTTTGCTGTTGTGTATTTACTAATGATTGGCATTAGCATCCACAACTTTCTTTTTATAGTGTGTGTTGTATTGTGATGAGTTACATTTAACACTGTGGATGATGTGTTACCACAAACGCAGAAGATACGTAAACATGAACTACAATGCGCTCAAGATGTGGGGAAAAAGGAAATGCATTCCATTAGCTGGATTTGTATAATGTGTTCAATTTATGTCAACTTCCTTCTTGTTTTGTCTGGTTTTTTTTTCAATGATTTGAATCTTTAGAGTTTTTTGGTTCCTCTTCTTTGTGTCAGGGGGTAGCAGCAGGGTAACACTGCATGAGGCGGTGCCCCCTGAAGGAGCCCAAAACACTGCTCTTCAAATGGAACACATCCAACCTTCAGGTGACCGTGCAGGATGTACCACTCTGGAACATCAAGCCTCTCCCCACCTGCCAGGTACACCCACCGTCTTCTGTGGCTGAATAATGTTTTGCTGTGAATTTTGTCATAAAGCAAATCCTGCTCAAATGTGACAAACTTTTGAGTGTAAGAATGTCAGCGATATGCTGAGATGTTATACGTTTTGCCTTGTGACAAAATGTTATCAAAAAACCTTTAGTGATTTGTATTCTATTTTAATTTCAGCACATGAAAATATTTCTACTTCTGACCATCGAAGAGAATGGAAAACCATTTTCCAGATCAGCCCTCATACATCCTCCTGATGGCCTAACAACTGAATGACATGTCGATGCTGAGTATGATCCATTTCAATCATTTGAGGAAGCTCTCCCTGATATAGGGGATTGGATGTACAATGACGGACATACGTTTAATGAAGGATTTGAAGATGGTTTGAGTGAGGAGTGTGCAGAAGAGTCCAATTTCAAGGACACAACAGACAAACCAATACATGACAATGCATCAGAAACCATGGCAGAGTGCCTTCTGATCAGCATGGGTTATGTAAACTGTCCTAAAGTCACAGGTAAGGCCCTAAGCCATATGCTCAAAATGTTCAAGTTGCTTTATCCCGATAGTCTGAACACAGACTGCTTAAACAGTGTGCAGAAGTTCCAAAACTTTTTTTTATCCCACTCTGCATCATCGCCTACTATATTACATAAATCCTCCAAGAATTGTTTTGGGCCAATAGAAAGTAAACAAATAAAATGCCTGCTTTGTGGGACCAGTGTGTCAGAAGAAAGGTTCTAATCCTTTTTTTAAAGTATGTACAGATTGATTTCTTGTTTACCACAGCACATTCATGTGCCAAATGGGCCCTCGTTGGTGAATATAAACATGCAGGTTTTTCTTTGCTGCAAGATAGTGTAACATATGAGACATGCAGTCATGTTATTCCCCTATTGGAAACCTCTGCAGTACAGTAGTATTCTTGGATGACATATTGGGTAAAGTTGTTTTCCTTGACTTCACATCTATGCCTGGCATAGTGATTGCAGTTCATTTCCCCAACACACTTGAAAAGTTTGAAATAATGAAGAACTGAACTGGCCTAAGAAGCCACAAATCAAATCTTTAATCATTGTTATAAATGCTCTGAAAATACACACTGATGTGATGTTGCCGTGGATTCTGTAAATATGTACTGTATATGGAGTATCATTGTTGATGATGTTTTTGCATTGTGTGTAATATTTCAGTGGCAAATATATTACATTTACTTGTTTAATAAAGCCACTGTCTTTTTTAATGAATACATAGGCCTACTATGCTACTGCATTTTAATATTAGTCCTTATGATGGTGGTTGGAGAGCCAAATATCTTCTGAAGTGGTACTTTGTTAAAAGAGTTTGAGAACCACTGCTCTAGAAAGTTCACAAATGTTAAAAGCTCTTACAAAGTGTCTTGTGATCATATCAGTATTGTTTGGGTTCAGTTTTAAATCTCACAATTGTAGTCACCGAGTTACTGTACATGACGTGTGGATAAGAAATCAACAAATTAAGTCCAACTTTATTTAAATAAACCATTTAGATTACAGACCATATATCCATATTGTCTGAATTCATTATTTTCTCCCAATGTTGGCATGAGATCAACTGGAATATGATTGAGGTATAACTAAATTGAGCCCATTAAAATGCATTTTTTTTAGAAAACGGGTATATCTAACAACTCAAATAGTGAGCAGTGAGAGACAAAACCAAGTATATCTCTCACTGAGACATCATTGAGACATATTGAAACGTATACTCATCAATTGTCTTTTTGCCGAAATAGAAAAG